>NC_056732.1:259873815-260173815 GCF_019279795.1 Protopterus annectens | reverse complement strand
GCACGGAACCTATCTGCCAGGATGTTGGCAATATCAGTTGGTTCTGTAATTTTCGTGCCTTTGTGCTGTAACTCAGAGCAGATCTGGGTGTTGCCATTGAGATTCTTGACATAGCTATAGAATGCTTTGTGGTTGCTGTTAGAGTGTCTCTTCTCAAAGAAGCCCCCAGTCAGAACAGGTTCTCATAATTTGATATTTTTGATGTAATTTGACAGGGCAACACAAGCTTGTTGAGGAATGTGTCTATAGACAATAAGTTATGAGGTAACAATGAATGTGATGGGATGCACATAAATGTGCGACACTCCCACTGCTTCTTTCCCTTTAAGATTCAAACACATTTTAGGGTACAGTGAATAATAAAGTCAAATCTTCAGCATATGTGAGCAACTTAACTAGGTTCATGACTGTCTGCATTCAAGCTTCGTCATTTTAGTAAAGCTGCTGTGACCTCCTGTCTCACCTAATCTGTAAGTGTGCCCCCTCCCAAACTCAATTAACACTACTAGGCTGGCATCCTATATACCAAAACTGATGTGAACACCCAAATGTCTTTATTATTTTGGGGTGCAGTCATGATTCTCTTACTGCTCCTATGAAGCCTCTCACACTTTAATTCTGTGAAAAAGTGTGAGACCTAATACTGTGACTTCTAACACTTTGAAAATTAAACTGTGCTTACATGAAAAAGAAAGTGAATTCTGAAACTTACTGTTATACCCTTGGTGGAGCGGTAGCATTGTTGCCTCACAGCAAGAGGTTCTCCCGTTCGATTCTCCTGGAGTGCGGGGAGTGCCTTCTCTGTGCAGTCTGCATGTCCTCCCCACGGTTGGGTGGGCATTCAAAAGAAATGCATAAATGGGCATGTCTTCGTTGAAGGTTGAACGTCGAACTGGCACCTTGGCGTTCATGAAAATCTACTGCCAATCATTAGCAGACTGGAGTTCCGCTGTGGTGACCCCTAACCGGGAAAAGCTGAAAGATAACAACAACAACTGTTATACCCTTAAAGCATTTTAACAGGGAGGCTATGCACCCCTCACACTACTTATATATTGATATATACATAACATAACATACTTACTCTAAGATACCACAGCATCAGTGTTAGTGCATATTATCCCTAACCGCACTTACATTTTCACTGTTTCAAAGAACCTACCTGAGAGCCTCAGATATCAACAGATAACCTATTTTAACAGTAGATGTTTAAGCCTGAAATATATACTGTGTTCATTGTATATTGTTATGCGTTAAAATATAGTTTACATTTACAGTATGTGTTCTGTCACCACCGTCAGCATTATCATTATCGTCATCATTAACCCCTTGCCACACGTTTATATGGACTTGTGATGTCATGCCAGCTGATATCACTTCTATCAATTCTGAGTCACTCTCTTACCTTTTTCAACAGTTTGCCTGGCGATCATAGGTCTCAAACAAAATCTGTCCTTCACTTGGCTATACATTCTTGTTTCCTCTTGCATTCTTCTGTTTCTCCCAAATCTGCTTTATCATATTTTCTTCTGCAGTCCTGCACACTGTAATATGTTGTCTAACAGGGTCTACTTTGGCTTCAGCCCTGATATTCCCATTTCTTCCTGTCCCACAGTGTGCATGCTATTACCTGTCTCAGGCACTTCATTTCCATCACCTCAGCTGCTCTGCCTTCACTACCCAGCCTTCTGTGCCATACAATAGCCTTGCTTGCACTGCTGTTTTGTTCATCTTACATTTCAGCTTCTTTGGTATTCTTCAATCATGCACTACTGCTGATATTTTCTACCAGCTGTCTGCAGCACCTCGGTTTGTAGCTTTGATCTTTCATTCAAAATTCCTTTCTCTTCAGCCACAACTCTCTGATATTTGAAGTCTTTCCTTATCTAGATCTTTTTTTCCACTGTTTGTCTCATTGCAAATATTATATCAGTTGTACTGCATCCTGATCTGAATCCAAACTACTCATGTCCCACTTTAGTGTCTACTGTTCTGCACATTTGTTTGTCAATCACTTTCTTCAGCACTCACATGTTGTGTAACAGGAGTTTGATAACTCTGATCTGACCACCATTGTATGCTACCACCCATCCATCCATTCATCAATCCATTCACCCATTCATCCATCCATCCATCCATCCATCCATCCATCCATCCATCCATCCATCCATCCATCCATCCATCCATCCATCCATCTATCCATCCATCCATTCACAACCACTTTTTCCCATTTTTTGCACATAGAGTGGGAGTGCCCTGCACTGTAGTTCATTCATACCACACATGCACATGCACACTTACACCTCTTGGTCAATTTAGGTTGTCTAATCTATTTACTACATGTCTTTGGAATGCAGCAGAAAACAGGAGCACCCGCAGTCTATAATCTGATTTATGACTAAAGTGCATTTCATGAAGTGGATATTAATGCACTGTGTGCTAGTTTGCTGAATCATTTTTGCCTAAAACTTATGTTAAAAGTTATATTTTTATATACCATATAGTAGCTCATGAATATTGCTAATATATGTTTGTTTGTCTTTCGGCTTTTTCCTGGTAAGGGGTCACCACAGTGGAACTCCAGTCCACTAATGATTGGCAGTAGATTTTTATGAAACGCCAGCTCGACGCCCAAGCTTCAATGAAGGCACGCCCATTTATGCACGCATGTCTTTCGAACGCTACCCAACCGCGGGGAGGACATGCAGACTCCACACAGAAGGCACTCCCAAGCCAAGCCAAGAATCAAATGGGGGAACCTCTTGCTGTGAGGTAACAACGCTACCGCCGTACCACCGTGGCATGAATATTGCCAATATATAAAACACAAAAATTCCACCAGCAGGCAAACCACACTAGTAGCCAGAAATCAAAACTGTGAAAAAAGTGTGAGCGGTTCCCCTACCCATGTGTTTTGATGGCCTGTGGCAGAGTCAGAAAACCCTGCCCCATCAAAGCAACAGCAATTTTCCTTCTAACCACCGGTTGCTCAACAGTACTAGTCGTAGCTGGACATGGTCGAGTGACCACTCACACTCATGCAGTCGAGGGAGGGGGAAGTGGAAGAAGAGCCATGAAGAAAGGATAACAACAGTTTGAAGAGAATGTGGCTTATGAGAGATGAACGCTGACACAATATATCTATGAAGGTACTGTCTGAGGCAGAAGTGTCTGTTTTGAGTAAAGGTTTAACTTTCATTCCATCCCAAGGTTGTGGTGCGGCAGATGTTATTTTTGATTTGAAACTGTTTGCATGAAATATTATGTTGAAGTTACAGTTTGGAGAGACTGGTTCCGACAAGAATGTTTTATTTTGTGAACCTAGTACATATGTTCCTGTCAATAATTCTATGTTAGAAGTATGTTTTGAGAATGTGTGAATGTGATATTTATAATGTGTTACAGAAAGGTAAAACTGGTCACAGTTTGTTAATTTATCACAAGAAGAGTGACATGTTTTATTCTCCCTTATGAATGAATGAGGTACTGTGATAATATCTGCTGACAAAGGGGGCATGGGGGCTGTTGTGAACCAAGGATTTTATTATAATAGCTTGAATGCTATGTTATCTGATAGTGAAGGTTATGAATGTATTTCTAAGCTTGAGTCATATGGTTTTATTAGCAGTGTTCGGTGTTCATGCTTTGCTCCATAATCCCAAGTTAGAAGGCACTATCCCTGATGATTTGTATAGCTACCTAAAAGCTGATGTACCTCTTGTTCCATTATTTCAGGGTTTACTCAAGATTCATAAGAATATGAGCCACCCTCCATTTAGACATATAGTTGCAGGGGAAGGGGGGATGCTCACTGAACCTATGTCCATTTATCTAGAGAAAAGGTTGAGACCAATGTTAGACACGTGCTTTTGTGTTAAAAGATATACAGCAATTTCTTTGTAATTTGTGTGAGTTTTCCAAGGATGATGTATTTGTGTCTAGTAACCTTTTGGTAACACTTGATGTTGCATCACTGTTCACAGTGATACCTAACCAGAAAGGTATTTTAATGGTTAAGGATTTTATTGAAATGAGAAGGGATTTGGATGTTAGGCAGATTGATTTCATTATATTTCTCCTTGAGATGGTTTTGGAGAATTACATATATTCACATTCGACAATAGGTATTACCACCAGAGGCATGGTATAGCTATGGGCACACCTTGTGCCAATAGCTATGCCAGTGCTGTTATGGCTGTGTGAGAATGCAAGTTTCTAATGAGTTTGAGATGGTGGGAGTCATCAAATAAAATTTTACTGACGGTTTGTGGATGGCATTTTTATGATTTGGACTGGCACCATAGTGGAATTAGATGAATTAATTTGCTATCTTCATTCCATTACAGACTTTTTTGTGGTTCACTGTCACTAAGTCCCATACTGAGATACCCTATTTGGATGTTATGGTGAAGAGGGAGCCTGATAGTAATAGACGTATTACAAGCCTTTATAGGAAGGATTGTTACAAACTGAGTTTTGTCCATCGTAGCAGCATGCATCCTAACCATGTCTTTGAGAATGTGGTTAGGCGACAAATGTTAAGGGCCTCTAGGATACATATTAAAGACCAGGATTTTGAGGAACTTATCGTTACCCTGAAGGATAATTTTAAAGCTAGGGGATATATATGGACTGAGATAGCTAAGGGTATGTGTGGTGCCGCCAGCTAAGGAAGGGTGTTGGGACACCCTGTTTTATGACCTCCACCTGGGACCCACATAGACAAGTTAGAAGGGACAATATTTTAAGAGTCCCTATGACATTTTCCAGTGACATAAATAAGGTCACTGATGTAATTAAAAAGAATTGACATATTTTAACACCTGATTCATCTGTTGAAGCATTAGGTGGCACATCTCCTAAGCTTTATTATAGGACTATGGTGAATTTAAAGAGGGTGCTGTCTTATTTGGATAAGTTGGGCTATGGACAATGGGGAGAAGGTACCAAAAAGTGTGGTACTTGTCATTTTTGTTAGTGTGTTAAAGAAGATAATGCGTTTGTTCATCCACAGGCAGGGAAGAAATATATATTTTTAAAATGTTGTGGCTAACTGTGATACCATGAACATTGTTTATTTAGCCAACTGTGAGCAATGCAGCTCATTTTATGTTGGCAAAACCAACCATCAGTTTTGTGAACATTTTAGAGACCATATATATTGTATAAATAAAGGTAACACTGTCAATGCCTTAGGTAAACATGTTCAGATGCAAGGTAATGCAGACAGATTTTCTTATTCTGTGTTATATGTTATATATGAGAATGCTAGGTTGGGTAACACTGAAAATGAAACAGAAAGATGTGAAGCAAGATGGACAGCCAAACTATGTTCTCATATGGAGTTAGGTTTAAATTAATTTGTACCTTTGAAATCTGTTTTAAAAGCCAGAAGGAGAAGGGAAAAGTATCTATTTCCTTTTGTTGGGTTCACTTTTTAGAGAGTTCAGCTTTAACTATTTGTTTTATTAGTTTTAGCTTTTGATTAGTCTGTGTGTTATGACAATGTTATATGAATGTTTAGTAAAGATGTTCCCCGGGATTCATGAAGCTCGGCGCAAGGCCGGTGTAAGGCTTGTGCCGGCAGTGCAGTGAATAATCGGTGTAGCAGCGCCATATGCATAGTAATGAGTGCACGCCGCAACCACAGACACGTGCGGAGGGCACGTGAGCGAGCCCAAGTAGGATGCGGCCATAGGCGTGGCCAAGCCGGCAGGCGATGAGCAACCTAAAGTGCTGACTTCCACAGGCCGCCTGCAATAGTAACCACACCAGCAAGGGTCCGTGGATAATGAAACGTACGCAGACTATGCAACATAGTACCCGTTCACACAAAACGGAGAACCAAACATTAACCCACGAAGTCCAAAGTGTACCCGTCCAAGGAACAAAGGATACACGTAATACCTTGTCGGTCACGCAATGCACTGTCAGTGGGCATACCCAGTGAAGGTGTACCGCAGCATGTCAGCGCACCGCACCTACATAAAAGTAGCCACATGGGCATGGTCACCAGCAGTAGTGAGAGTACACAGCCGGGTAGCAGTGTCGATATAACAACAAGAAGGAAACTAGATACCCTAAACACAGACAAACATGTGCATAGCAACATGTACTACACCCAGCAACGTGCCCGTCGCATACACATAGGACGGCGTATGCCTAAGCGTAATATCCAGAAGCAGAACCCATGCATGCAAATGTAATATACAACAGCCCCGTCATAGCATGGAACCCGCACCGATGTACGACCATACACCCAACCCAGCAAGCAGCCTTGCGCAGCTACACACCTACACACAATGGGTATACCTGAAATGTAGTAAGAAGTATTGTCCTAGGCAGTGCCACGCGGGCAAATATGTACCCCACATGTTAACATCCCACCTCAGGTACAGATATCCAAATGGCCGCATGTGAATGTGTCGGCAGAATGTGTACATCCCGCATGTGGTATGGACCTGTCGAAACCCCATAGGCGTGCACACGCCACGGTGCCCATAACTGTGCACAGCTGGACAAGGCAGTATGTTCAGCCACCGTACTGATGATTAGCTATGCAGACATGTCAAACACAACACATATGGCGGAACATCTGCCCACCAAGCAGGACGCCCCAACAGGGTGCTACAGGCACAGAAGGTGAAGGTGGGACATCACACGTTGAGAATAGCGTTGCCGGACGGCCAAACACCCACGGCTAACGCAAAGGATGGAATAACATGTATATGCCTGGATGAATGGGTATGTCATAGCATGGGAATAGGCCAAGCTATCCACCATAATAGCCATGTGTACCAGATACAAACAGCCAGTAACACGCAGTAGTAATGCAGGAAGGCATACACGACTGTGGGAATAGCACAGGACATATGGCACGTGCCAAGTGTCGATGCATGACACAAATGTCCAGGGTGGGGCTCCCTGCAAAGAGGAACATGTGTCAACCCCACCCCCCACAGATGTACAGGCAGTGAAAACACATCCCAAACACACACCAACACTACCGTCCATCCCACGATAGCAACGGAGGCTGGTCAAAGACCACCATGACGCGTGCACGAACAGGGACACGTGTAACCGTTGCCCTAACAACCCCCCCCAGGCCAAAGAATAATAGTATGGACATATGCATGTAACGCTGTGAAGGATATGTGGTAGTCCTCAGTATCACAGAGGTAGATACACAGATACACTGTAATCAACCGTGACGTATGTGCACTGTAGACAGCATACCTGCAGGTAATACATAGTTCAATCATGTGCCACAGAAATATACACATATGAATGAGGATAGGGGATAGACAAGTGTGAATGGGACAAACTATGAACATAGGTTCATAGGTCCATAGGTACATAGTAGGCTATCTACCCAAGGGCAGCCATAACCCTAGGCCATAGTTATGTTTCCTTTGCCAACCCTCCAGTCTGGAGATAAAATGCCTATTATATTGCTGCACCTCTGTCAAGCAGTGACAATGATGTAATCCCTGGGGTATATCCGCAATCCCCCATCCATTGGACAAGATCCCCCTCGAACAAGGCCAGTAAGGTTCTCTGCCTCACATGTACTGGGGTGTTGTTCCACAGCATAGTGAGTGTCTGGGTGATGTATCTGTCCCTCCAACACATTCTATTAATGACCGTGTCAAGGTTCACGTCACCTGCCCCTGTGGTTCTGAGGGATGTAGATCCATTAGGTGAAGCATAGTCATCAAATATGGGTCGCCATGGCCTCGTATGTCAGGCACAGGTCACCACTGAACAAGTGGTATTGGACTGAATGGAGCAGGAGACCTTACAGTCGGGCAGCATAACACAAATACCTAACACCCTGCATCCGTCTGACGATGAACCTATGGGGCCTTCCCAGCTGCTGCAGGTGTCGGGTCAGATACCTTCCGAACGGGGCAATGTACTCAATCATAGGTCTAATGAGTAATGAGTACAAGGAGACGATGACCTACCCTGATCTAGATGTGAATCCCTGCACGATCAGGTGGGCAATGTAGAAGTTCTACCGAACCACGTTAGCAACGTGTGTGCCGAACGAATGGTGACTGACAACCTGGGTCCCCAAATCCCTGGTAATTCCCTCTGTGCTCAGTGGACTGCCACCCATATAGGCGGCTAGGGGTGACCTTGTTCTTCCCGATGGGTATGACTATGCATTACCCGGCATTCAGCTGTAGGCCATGTCCCTGGCAGCAGATATCCATATCTGTGAGGCCCCTTTGAAGGATATCTGTGTCAGATGTCCGTCCCACTATGGCACCCAGTTCACAGTCATCTGCAAACAATGTCAGCCATAGCCCCCCTGTGTTTGCTTGTACTTTGGAAATGTAGATGCAGAAAAAGAGTGGACCCAGGACAGAGCCCTGTGGGACACCGCCTGTGACTGGCAGTGAGTCTGACATGGTGCCAGCAACTATGACCGTGTGGGTTGTGTCACCTAGCCAGTTTGCAACCCATCCTGCGATGTACGGGTCCACATCCAAGCCGATGGGTTTATCAATGATACCCGAGGGGGGTATTGTGTTGAAGGCCTTTGCCAGGTCGAGGTAGGCTGTATGGACTGCCTGACCCTCATCAATGGCCTCGGTGACTGTTCCTAAAACGTCAACCAAGTTTTAAACGCATGATCTGCCCTTGACCAAGCCAAACTGGGTTGGATGCAAAGTATGCATGTCCCCTATGTCGTCATCTATGATCCTTCCCCATGTCTTTGCAGATAAGGCTTCTCAAGCTAATGGAACGGTAATAACCAGGGTCAGTGGAGGCACTGCCCCTGTGAAGTGGGACTACAGTCGCCATGCGCCACAACTTGGGTACGTTACCTGAGGTGAGGCTAAGATTACACAGCTGTCCTAACTGTGGGTCTAATTCTTCAATGAGATCGCGGAGTACACAGCCGGGACACCATCCGGTCCCATGGATGCTGAGTTCACTACCTTGGAGAGAGCATGTCCCACCTGTGCGTTACAGAACATTCGGGGGCCACAATCTTATGGTACAGACATCTCTCCATGTGGGGGGGGGTGGAGATGTCTTCACCGAACCTGTCAACCAGTATGTTGGCAATGTGTGTATGTTCAGTAAACCTCACATCATTGTGAACCCAGTCAGAGCATATCTGGGAGTTTCCTCCCAGGTGTCCAACATAGCTAAAGAAGGCCGTATGATTGTCTGTCGAGTCCTTGGTGATATATCTGTGGGACCTGCCCCGGATGATGTCATGAGAGCTTGTAGTCCTTCACATATAATGAGCAAGGGTGTCATACCTCACAAGGAGTCTGCACTGTCTCGTAGTAGCTACCACCTCTCGTTGTAGAGCTTGTGTATGGCTGGGGTACACCACACTGGATGCTTGGCATTGGTACAAAGACCCACAGTTGGGTAAGGGATTGCCTGATCCATGCAGTCCTGTAGGTGCTGGTAGAAGGCATATGTAAGTGATGCAGTGGCTTGAGTAATGTTCACCACTGGCTCAGGGGCCTTAAAGGAGGCCACACTAGTGTTTAGAAATGTGAAGTCGGCTTATGAGAAAGCCATATGTATGGTAACCGGCACCACCCACAGCATTGTATGACAATAGCAGAAGCTATTGTCCAAATAACATAGTATTAACCTCATTATTAAAATATGTATTATTATGTATTTAGTTATATGTTACTGCTAATTACACTTGAAAATGCCCGGTAAGACCGGGCGAAAGTGCTCGTGATCTACCTGTTATGGTGGTGTCATTCTGACAATAAAGTGGCGATACTTCCCTATTGGGACCTCTGGGGATTATTTAAAGCAGTTGTTAACCTGCATCTCTGGATGTACACCATTTGGATTCATTTTTGAAAAACCTGGTTTTCGTAGCACTACATAATATGAGTAGTCAAACAGACATCCGCGATTGGGGAACATACAGCAGCAGTCAAAACCACTTGCCACATGGACACAGTCCAACAAGTTCTACACTTCACATATGCACATCGGTGTCCATTGTAGGAACCAAAAATTGATCCGTACAGAATTCCATCCAGCCGTCACCGTTCCACCAGATGACGCGACAGCCATGAGTACGGTACAGCTAGACATATGCACCACCAGCGTGTTTAAGGTTGATGACAAGTGTCCATGAACTGCAGGACATATGAACAGAAATCCCCAGATCGTCGAGTCCATAGAACTGCGTCCACATCCCAGTCCTGCACACATGAAGGATGTGTAATGGGTACCGTCGAGGGCCGCAGCCATGGGATCCTGGGTATGCAGAAATGGGGTTCGGTGTTGTTTGGCAGATAATCCGTCATCCTGCCCCGTGGGAGGGATGTGGGTGTAGCACATGCCTTACTCCCCACTAATAATGCAAATCATCCACCGGATAATGCTAAATGCAGGTGTGAAATGTGTACAGCCCTATACCAGTGTCCAGTAGGCAATTCCCATGGATGGACAAGCGTACGACCAAGATGGCACCCATAACTACAAACCTGGTGGAATCACACAGCTGCAGTAAGGCATAACACAGGAAATACAGATAGGGACTACAGTAGACACTCCCCATACAAGGTTAGACCGCCATGCGAATATCGGCGTACACAGCACTCAATCTGCCAGCACCAAAATGGAGATCACTCGCTGCCATACTGCGGAACAAATGGGCGACCTGTGGAACACATACTAATGGCACACCAACAACGTCAACTAGGAAGGTCAGTCAAAACCACCGGCCAGATGGACACAGTCCAATAAGTTCTACACTTTACACATGCACATTGGTGTCCATTGTAGGACCCAAAAATTGATTACTATGGAATATCATACAGCTGTTATCGTCCTTCCAGAAGAAGCGACAGCCGTGACTATGGCACAGCTAGACATATGCACGACCAGCGTGTTTAAGGTTGATGACAAGTGTCCATGAAATGCAGGACATATGAACAGAAATCCCCAGATTGTCGAGTCCATAGAAGTGCGTCCACATCCCAGTCCCGCACACATGAAGGATGTGTAATGGGTACCGTTGAGGGTTGCAGCCATGGGATCCTGGGTATGCAGAAATGGGGCTCGGTGTTGTTTGGCAGATAATCTGTTGTCCCGCCCCGTGGGAGGGATGTGGGTATAGCACATGCCTTACTCCCCACTAATAATGCAAATCATCCACTGGAGAATGCTAAATGCAGCTGTGAAATGTGTACAGCCCTATACCAGTGTCCAGTAGGCAATTCCCATGGATGGACAAACGTACGACCAAGATGGCACCCAAAACCGCAAAGCTGGTGGAATTACACAGCTGCAGTAAGGCATAACACAGGAAATACACATAGGGACTACAGTACACACTCCCCATACAAAGTCAGACCGCCATGCGGATACCGGCGTACAGAGCACTCAATCTGCCAGCAAGAAAATGGGGATCACTCGCGTCCATACTGCGGAACAAATGGGCGACATGCGGAATACACACTAATGGCACACCAACAACGTCAACTAGGAAGGTCATAGGATCTGTAAACTATGGTGTACCCACTTATAAAGAACATCCTTCGATGAATCAATAGGATCTACATGTTTTGGTGGTGTTAATCTGACAAGACAGTGGCGGATATTTCCTATTGAGACTACTGAGGATTAGTTAAAGCAGTTGCTAACCTGCATCATGACATTAACACCATTTGGGTTCATTTTAGAATAACCTGGTTTTCGTAGCACTACATAATATGGGTAGTCAAACAGACATCCGCGATTGGGGAACATACAGCAGCAGTCAAAACCACTGGCCAGATGGACACAGTCCAACAAGGTCTACACTTTACATATGCACATTGGTGTCCATTGTAGGACCCAAAAATTGATCCTTACGGAATACCATTCAGCTGCTATCGTACTACCAGAAGAAGCAATAGCCGTGACTATGGCACAGCTAGACATATGCACCACCAGCGTGTTTAAGGTTGATGACAAGTGTCCATGAAATGCAGGACACATGAACAGAAATCCCCAGATTGACGAGTCCATAGAGGTGCGTCCACATCCCATTCCCGCACACCTGAAGGGTGTGTAATGGGTACCGTCGAGGGTTGCAGCCATGGGATCTTGGGTATGCAGAAATGGGGCTCGGTGTTGAT
Source organism: Protopterus annectens (assembly GCF_019279795.1). Taxonomy (NCBI): domain Eukaryota; kingdom Metazoa; phylum Chordata; order Ceratodontiformes; family Protopteridae; genus Protopterus; species Protopterus annectens. The sequence continues at coordinate 260,161,690 of NC_056732.1, read as the reverse complement.
TGGCAGATAATCCGTTGTCCCACCCCGTGGGAGGGATGTGGGTATAGCACATGCTTTACTCCCCAGTAATAATGCAAATCATCCACTGGAGAATGCTAAATGCAGCTGTGAAATGTGTAAAGCCCTATACCAGTGTCCAGTAGGCAATTCCCATGGATGGACAAACGTACGACCAAGATGGCACCCATAACTGCAAACCTGGTGGAATTACACAGCTGCAGTAAGGCATAACACAGCAAATACACATAGGGACTACAGTACACACTCCCCACACAAAGTCAGACCACCGTGCGAATACCGGCGTACACAGCACCCAATCTGCCAGCAAGAAAATGGGGATCACTCGCTTCCATACTGCGGAACAAATGGGCGACCTGCGGAACACATAACTAATGGCACACCAACAACGTCTACTAGGAAGGTCATAGGATGTTCAAACTTTGGCGTTCCCACTTATAAAGAACATCCTTCAATGAATTAATAGGATCTACATGTTTTGGTTGTGTGATTGTGACAATACAGAGGCGGAAATTTCCTAATGGGACATCTGAGGATTAGTTAAAGCATTTGTTAGCCTGCATCATTGGATTTACACCATTTAGGTTCAGTTTAGACAATCCTGGTTTACGTAGCACTACATAATATAGGTAGTCAAACAGACATCCGTGATTGGGGAACATACAGCAGCAGTCAAACCCACTGGCCAGATGGACACAGTCCAACATGTTCTACACTTTACATATGCACATTGGTGTCCATTGTAGGACCCAAAAATGTATCCGTACGCAATGTCAACCGGCTGCAATCGAGAGACCCAGAAGAACTGACAGCCGTGACTACGGCACCGCTAGACATATGCACCACCAGCGTGTTCAAGGTTGATGACAAGTGTCCATGAAATGCAGGACATATGAACAGAAATCCCCAGATTGTCGAGTCCATAGACGTGCGTCCACATCCCATTCCCGCACACATGAAGGATGTGTAATGGGTACCGTTGAGGGTTGCAGCCATGGGATCCTGGGTATGCAGAAATGGGGCTCGGTGTTGTTTGGCAGATAATCCATTGTCCCGCTCTGTGGGAGGGATGTGGGAGTAGCACATGCCTTACTCCCCACCAATAATGCAAAGCATCCACTGGAGAATGCTAAATGCAGCTGTGAAATGTGTACAGCCCTATACCAGTGTCCAGTAGGCAATTCCCATGGATGGACAAGCGTACGACCAAGATGGCACCCATAACTGCAAACCTGGTGGAATTACACAGCTGCAGTAAGGCATAACACAGGAAATACAGATAGGGACTACAGTACACACTCCCCATACAAAGCCAGACCGCCGTGCGAATACCGGCGTACACAGCACTCTATCTGCCAGCACCAAAATGGGGATCACTCGCTGCCATACTGCGGAACAAATGGGTGACCTGCGGAACACATACTAATGGCACACCAACAACGTCAACTAGGAAGGTCATAGGATCTTTAAACTATGGCGTTCACACTCATAAAGAACATCCTTCAATGAATTAATAGGATCTACATGTTTTGGTTGTGTTATTTTGACAATACAGTGGCGGATATTTCCTAATGGGACATGTGAGGATTAGTTAAAGCATTTGTTAGCCTGCATCAGTGGATTTACACCATTTGGGTTCAGTTTAGACAATCCCGGTTTATGTAGCACTACATAATATGGGTAGTCAAACAGACATCCGCGATTGGGGAACATACAGCAGCAGTCAAAACCACTGGCCAGATGGACACAGTCCAACAAGTTCTACACTTTACATATGCACATTGGTGTCCATTGTAGGACCCAAAAATTTAACCCTATGCAATAGATACGAGATGGAGCGAGCGACGCTGAAGGTGTAACAGCCGTGACTACGGCACAGCTAGACATATGCACCACCAGCGTGTTTAAGGTTGATGACAAGTGTCCACGAAATGCAGGACATATGAGCAGAAATACCCAGATGGTCGAGTCCATAGAAGTGCGTCCACATCCCAGTCCCGCACACATGAAGGATGTGTAATGGGTACCGTCGAGGGGTGCAGCCATGGGATCGTGGGTATGCAGAAATGGGGCTCGGTGTTGTTTGGCAGATAATCCATTGTCCCGCCCCGTGGGAGGGATGTGGATATAGCACATGCCTTACTCCCCACCAATAATGCAAATCATCCACCGGAGAATGCTAAATGCAGCTGTGAAATGAGTACAGCCCTATACCAGTGTCCAGTAGGCAATTCCCATGGATGGACAAATGTACGACCAAGATGGCACCCATAACTGCAAACCTGGTGGAATTACACTGCTGCAGTAAGGCATAACACAGGAAATACAGATAGGGACTGCAGTACACACTCCCCATACAAAGCCAGACCACCGTGCGAATACCGGCGTACACAGCACTCTATCTGCCAGCACCAAAACGGGGATCACTCGCTGCCATACTGCGGAACAAATGGGCGACCTGCGGAACACATACTAATGGCACACCAACAACGTCAACTAGGAAGGTCATAGGATCTTTAAACTATGGCGTTCACACTCATAAAGAACATCCTTCAATGAATTAATAGGATCTACATGTTTTGGTTGTGTTATTTTGACAATACAGTGGCGGATATTTCCTAATGGGACATGTGAGGATTAGTTAAAGCATTTGTTAGCCTGCATCAGTGGATTTACACCATTTGGGTTCAGTTTAGAAATACCTGGTTAACGTAGCACTACATAATATGGGTAGTCAAACAGACATCCGCGATTGGGGAACATACAGCAGCAGTCAAACCCACTGGCCAGATGGACACAGTCCAACAAGTTCTACACTTTACATATGCACATAGGTGTCCATTGTAGGACCCCAAAAATTCATCCGTACGCAATGTCAACCAGCTGCGATCGAGAGACCCAGAAGAACTGACAGCGGTGACTACGGCACAGCCAGACATATGCACCACCAGCGTGTTCAAGGTTGATGACAACTGTCCATGAAATGCAGGACATATGAACAGAAATCCCCAGATTGTAGAGTCCATAGAAGTGCGTCCACATCCCATTCCCACACACATGACGGATGTGTAATGGGTACCGTCGAGGGTTGCAGCCATGGGATCCTGGGTATGCAGAAATGGGGCTCGGTGTTGCTTGGCAGATAATCCGTTGTCCCGCCCCGTGGGAGGGATGTGGGAGTAGCACATGCCTTACTCCCCACTAATTGTGCAAAGCATCCACCGGATAATGCTAAATGCAGGTGTGAAATGTTTACTGCCCTATACCAGTGTCCAGTAGGCAATTGCCATGGATGGGCAAGCGTACGACCAAGATGGCACCCATAACTGCAAACCTGGTGGAATCACACAGCTGCAGTGAGGCATAACACAGGAAATACAGATAGAGACTACAGTAGACACTCCCCATACAAAGTCAGACCGCCGTGCGAATACCGGCGTACACAGCACTCAATCTGCCAGCACCAACATGGGGATCACTCGCTTCCATACCGCGGAACAAATGGGCGACCTGTGGAACACATACCAATGGCACAATAACAATGTCAGCTAGGAAGGTCATTGGATGGTCAAACTATGGCGTTCCCACGTATGAAGAACATCCTTCAGTGAATTAATAGGATTAATGTCAATTGACCATGGAATACACCTATTCAACATCAAAGAACCGCTGGCACCTTATAGCACACAATCCAAAACACACATAGGTAGATGAAACAGTCAACGTAGACATTGCCCAGGACAGGTCACAAATGGTATACAAAGGTTCCTTCATAGACACGTAAGCGCTTTCACCCGTAGGCTCCGTCAGACTTACACATAACATAAAAGCATCCAGGCTTTAAATATCCCCCCTTACACTTTCATTGGTTAATTTCTCAGCAAACAATGAACATGTAACCACAGCATATAAAGCACAGACGCAATGTTAACTACACACACATATATTAGCATCTCCAAAAACACCCTATTAACACATGTATGATATGATATTGTACTATGCCTAATACTCATCAATCAAAGATCTAACAATATATATAGAAGATATGCATATCATATCAATGTAATACAGTGGTACACAACTGAAAGAGTGGACTAATGTGTGTTAACTGTATATCTGTACCTAAACTACATTCCTGTTACGGGGGTTTAAGCCACCTGCTTCTCAAAAGAGGCTTCATCAGTGTTTCATCAGTCAGCCCTGCTGTGTGGTCAACCCTCCACCTAATAATCCATCTAAATCCGCATTCTAAAGCATAGTTGATGAGGTCCCCCCTCTGGTATTAAACCTAGCCTTCGTAAAACACTGAATGTAGACGTATGCCTTGTGATGTGCTCATAGCCGGCCGTAGGCATACGCCAATCCTGCGGCTGCCTAGGGTGCTGCACTAGTAGGGACACCTGTCTAGTAGGTATGTCATGTAGGTATACCAGGATGGGGGCACCATGTGTTGTGGTGGTGGGCGCCATGGAGCCCAATAGCCTAGGGCAGCGGTCGATCTAAGGCCGCTGCCGTAGGAGGGGTAGTACAGTCTGCAGATATGTGCAGAAGTGCACATGAAACAGCGGTCCACAAGGATTACCCATAGTGGCGACACCTGCACAGATGGCTATAGCGGGACACACACACGATCATGCATACAGCACAGTTAGACATATACACACACCATAAATAGGCAATTACACACAAGGTTTATGGCGTGTATGGGTACAGTGTCAATACAGCAAGGATAGCTGTCTGCCACGATATCCAGCAGATGTCTCAAGGGTGTTCTGGAATACGGACGTTGCATGGACAATGAGTGGATATGCATCGTACCACAGTTCTATGTGTCAGCCGTGCAAATATGCGATACATGGGACAGACAGCTGTCCATGCAAGAGCAGCGCTATGGGCACAACATAGGTACGCAGATATACAATGACAGAGATACAGGCGGACACATGTGGCAAGCCCGTGAGTGTAACGTACACAGCACCACCCCTCCACACCATAGCAGGGTGCACGTGGAGAACACGCTACGGAGGTCGCCAACCACAGCAGGCACACAGGCAGTCCACGAGCTGCATCTCACCATCCACAAACACAGGGATGGCGGCAGGATATGAGTGTTCTGCGGAAACTCTAAAGCCATACCCTATGAACCCATGCAGCTGGGAGCATAGACACACACACACATGTGGCAGGCATGATGATTGACCACACCCCCACATACCCAAATGCACAACAGTATGACACAGGTATGGAACGCGCTATGTGGACCACCGAACAAAGCACCGTCAGAGGCACATGTCCAGGTGGGTGACAACAGCCGTAAAGGAATAGCCGCCGATAGCCAAGGTATGTGTTGCCAAGCATCTAAAATCACTACACTCTACTAGGGAAGCTGAGAACACACACACCCCACACACACACGGGGAAGGGCCGGGAGTCGAACCTACGCCTACCTACATGAACTCACTACAGCATGATGCATTTACAGAACGCGCTACCAAGATTACTGAGCACAGCGCTGTCAGAGGCATACTTCTAGGCAGGTGACATCACCCGTAAGGGAATAGCTGACAATAGCCAAGGTATGTGTTGCGAAGCATCTAAAAGCATGCTCATCTGCAGAGGCAGCTGGAAACACACACACACACACAGAGAAGGGCCGAGAGTCGAACCTACGCCTACCTACATGAACTCACTACAGCATGATGCATTTACAGAACGCGCAACCAAAATTACTGAGCACAGCGCTGTCAGAGGCATACTTCTAGGCGGGTGACATCACCCGTAAGGGAATAGCTGACAATAGCCAAGGTATGTGTTGCGAAGCGTCTAAAAGCATGTTCATCTGCAGAGGCAGCTGGAAACACACACACACACACACACACACACAGGGAAGGGCCGAGAGTCGAACCTATGCCTACCTACATGAACTCACTACAGCATGATGCATTTACAGAACATGCTACCAAAATTACTGAGCACAGTGCTGTCAGAGGCATACTTCTAGGCGGGTGACATCACCCATAAGGGAATAGCTGACAATAGCCAAGGTATGTGTTGCGAAGCGTCTAAAAGCATGCTCATCTGCAGAGGCAGCTGGAAACACACACACACACACACACGGAAGGGCCAAGAGTTGAACCTACGCCTACCTACATGAACTCACTACAGTATGATGCATTTACAGAACGCGCTACCGAGATTACTGAGCACAGCGCTGTCAGAGGCATACTTCTAGGCGGGTGACATCACCCGTAAGGGAATAGCTGACAATAGCCAAGGTATGTGTTGTGAAGCGTCTAAAAGCATGTTCATCTGCAGAGGCAGCTGGAAACACACACACACACACACACACACACAGGGAAGGGCCGAGAGTCGAACCTACGCCTACCTACATGAACTCACTACAGCATGATGCATTTACAGAACGCGCTACCGAAATTACTGAGCACAGTGCTGTCAGAGGCATACTTCTAGGTGGGTGATATCACCCGTAAGGGAATAGCTGACAATAGCCAAGGTATGTGTTGCGAAGCGTCTAAAAGCATGTTCATCTGCAGAGGCAGCTGGAAACACACACACACACACACACACAGGGAAGGGCCAAGAGTTGAACCTATGCCTACCTACATGAACTCACTACAGTATGATGCATTTACAGAACGAGCTACCGAGATTACTGAGCACAGTGCTGTCAGAGGCATACTTCTAGGCGGGTGACATCACCTGTAAGGGAATAGCTGACAATAGCCAAGGTATGTGTTGCGAAGCGTCTAAAAGCATGTTCATCTGCAGAGGCAGCTGGAAACACACACACACACACACACACACACACACAGGGAAGGGTCGAGAGTCAAACCTACGCCTACCTACATGAACTCACTACAGTATGATGCATTTACAGAACGCGCTACCGAGATTACTTAGCACAGCGCTGTCAGAGGCATACTTCTAGGCGGGTGACATCACCCGTAAGGGAATAGCTGACAATAGCCAAGGTATGTATTGCGTAGCATCTAAAAGCATGTTCATCTGCAGAGGCAGCTGGAAACACACACACACACACACAGGGAAGGGCCGGGAGTCGCACCTACGCCTACCTACATGAACTCACTACAGCATGATGCATTTACAGAATGGGCTACCGAGATTACTGAGCACAGCACTGTCAGGAGGCATACCCCTAGGTGGGTGGTATCATCTGCAGAGGCAAGGCGGACGATAGGGAATGAAGTCAGAGTGCGCAGTCACACAGCTTGTTACCATCCCAAGGTGGCCGTACAGTAACACGGTAGTGCTGCAGTCGGGAATACCAACTAACTACGGAGCAGTACATCACGACATGAATACGGGATGCACCACATACAGTATACCCTATGAGAGGGCATCCGGCGTGCAGGATGTAGGCAGCCATTGTGGCATAACAGCCACATATGAGTCACCTGGATGGTCACCATGGCTATGCAGGATGTCATTGGCCATGGCTACACGCCTAGTAGCAGACATCAGTGCCAAATGTAGTGTGTACCCCCGAATGGTGTACTGGCCATGCCTCTCACACCTAGCGGTTGCGAAGGGGAGACAGACATGCTCACAGGGTATCAACGCAGGCGGCCGCGGTTTGCACTGTACTGTGTGTCCATCTACACAGCTGCTTACTGGGCATGCTCAGACACTTAAATCAGCACAGTGCAGACATGCATACACATGGGGCGACGGCATGGGAGGCAGAATGTGGACCATCGTGTGTGTCCACCCACACAACAGCAACCCGGCCATGCCACAGACGTGGCAGTTGCGAAGGGGAAACAGGCATGCACACGGGGTATCAATGCAGACGGGCGCGGTGTGCAATGTACTGTGTGTCCATCTACACAGCTGCTTACTGGGCATGCTCAGACACTTAGAATCGGCACAGTGCAGACATGCATACACATGGGGCGACGGCATGGGAGGCAGAATGTGGACCGTCGTGTGTGTCCACCCACACAACAGCAACCCAGCCATGCCACAGACGTGGCAGTTGCGAAGGGAAACAGGCATGCACACGGGGTATCAATGCAGATGGGCGCGGTGTGCACTGTACTGTGTGTCCATCTACACAGCTGCTTACTGGGCATGCTCAGACACTTAGAATCGGCACAGTGCAGACATGCATACACATGGGGCAACGGCATGGGAGGCAGAATGTGGACCGTCGTGTGTGTCCACCCACACAACAGCAACCCGGCCATGCTCACACACGTAGTATGTGCTACGCGCCGTCCGGTATGCAGACGGAATGCACACACCGCATGTCAATGCCAGGTAAACCCGTACACACGCACAGGGTGGACACACATGCAGTCACACGTACACACACAGATGACAGCACAGGCGTCATGGGTGCAGGCTGAACATGTACACACCGTAGTGAACACTGTAGCTGCTATTCCAGCACCATGTCATCGGTGCAGCAGTATGCCTCACGGTCCAGCAACTGCATGTGACGTATGTCCAGAAGACTATGTGGTGGTGTACGTCCGTCGTGCAGAGTACACATGTACTATCAATGATCCCACAGGTGTGATGTAGTCCACCCGTACCGGTATACACAGACAGGCATGCTCCACACATACCACGGGCCTGACACAGGTATGACACATGACTGCAGCTGTACCACAGTGAAACAATGTCCGGATATGTCACATATGTGATCTCCTGGCTGTATGCGTGGACTGCACGCAGGACACATACGAAGCCTGTGATGTACCACATGCATAACACAGGCGTATGCGGTAATACACACACGAAGGTAAGGCGGAAACATGTCTGTGGTATGCACCCCCTACAGGGTGTAGCAGTGTTCACTGAGACACATACCCTTGTACAGTTTGCCTGTGACAGCTGTGATACCATACCACAGTCCATGTTTCATGTATGTTGACACACATGTCACAATGTAGCAATGCATACACACATGGCAACAGGGGATACATGTGACACGTGTACTGTGCACGGTGCAGCCATGCAGGAGTGGTGTCTGGTGTCCATAACACAGTTGCAACCCCCTCCCACATGCATACCCATCATGGGGGCCGTCATATGGTGGCATAGTAAGAGCACGCATGGCAGTCTGTGTGTACACCATTTGTTTAAACACCTGTCCACATGCATGTGTGCAGGTGCTGGTCACAGGTGTGTCACACACCATCCTACCCTGCCATGTGCATACAGTCTGCTATGTCACCTTTACATGACAGCGCTGCCATGATGCATACCCATCGGCCATGCGTGATCGACCATATGTCACATTGCCACTGTAACCCCTACCACCTCCCAAGTGCAGATATTGGCACAGCTGCCAGATACAGTGGTAGTACGCAGGATGCACCACATACCGCTGCACGCCTGCACAAATCCCATGTAGCGGGTGTGGCATTCCTAGCACCAACATGTGTGCAGGAATGTGTGCCCATGTATGCCACAGATCGTGGGGACTATGTGCCACATGCCACACATCACTGTACACCATGGTAGAGATCTGTACCTACCTCAGTGTGGGGTGCATCGATGTGGATGGTGTAGTACATGCAACACGTCATCCCTCCGTGTAGACATGTGTGGCCACCACCATGTCAGTGTGTCAACATGTGTGTATGTCTGCTGCCTGTTGAGAGGGTGTATGCAGATATAGTGTTGTGACTGGACACTGACCACACAGGGTGACCATCCCATACTGGTGCTGCATTGTACAGCCCTGTCATTGCCATACCTGTGAGCCTTACTGGCCACCTGTGCAAGACCACCCCCTGTGACATGGCGCGTCGGTGCATTGCCTTGTGAGGGTGCTGGCCACACAGACAGGTGTCCCCATCTGCACACAATGGTGTGTGTGCCATAGAGGTGTACGCACCGCGAATGCGGGCATATTCCTGTACCGGTACAGCATCCGACTGTCGAACACCGTGCACCACAGCTGACAGGTGACACCTGCGGTCAGTAGCCAGCACACTGCATACGACGCCTGCAGAATGTCACCATACCTGTACTGTGTCATGCCATGTATGTGATGTCTCTGTCCACCGTAGTCTGTGGCACCGACCACAGGCGTCAGGTGCAGTATATGTGTGGACATGTGCGTCATGTACCATGTAAGCAACGTTACACTGTATCCGGCTCAGTGCTCCGCAGGTTTATGTGTATGACCTCTCTTCTTGCAATCCCGACTGTCTGTTCTCTATATCACAAAAGCTCTGCACCTGCTCCCATAGTATTCCTACATAGGTAAAGTACATGTATACTAAATGGAGTACTACACTGGCCTAGAATCCCCTTGTGTACCCACTTCCCTATAGGTGCCTTCTGACCCAGTTACACAGCAAATGCATTCACGTTCTCTGGCATGTCAAAGGGTCAATTGCTAGCGACCTCTCCTGTTCAGATGGTGAATCTGGGCGTCCTGGCCACTGTTACAGGTGCCTCATGGACACGGACAAGCCGCACCTCCCCCAATGAACATAATACATGTGACAGACGCAACTATATAGCCAGACAGGGGGCTGTGCTCTCTCAAACCATGACCGGCAAGACCACGCGGGAGGGGAAGGACACCATGCACACCACATACCCAGTGTCACATGTGACTATCGCAAATGCTAATCAAACACATGAACACACTAAGACATACCTGGAGGCACTGTTAAGACATGTCACGAACCTAACGAGCCCTCTGAAGCAGACACACAAGCAACTGCCTCCACAGGACATAGGACATGCAACACATAGTTCTCAACGTCAGTGTGCTAAACTGTCAGAGCCCCAAAGGCAACACACACACTGCCAGACATACCTGTAATGGGTGACGCCACTGTCAGACACACCGACGTCCCACCCACCAGACTGAACAAGGGAATGATCACAGTAGGCTGCCTGCCGGGCACTGGAATACGCCACATAACACACGCACTCAGGTCACTCCGCAGTATGTACAGGTATGACGCGGTCATTGCCCATGCTGGTGTCAACGACTGGAGACATACCACCCTGGGATACATTAAAGGAGACATAGAGGGCCACTCACATTGTGTAGGCCAGGCCGACATGTCCCTGACCCTGGGCAGTATCCTACCCTCATCAAGTATGATGCCACTATACTGGCTCAAAGTGGTCACCCTTGATAATGTGCCTGGTTACCGGTGTCAGTCTGAGGGGATCCAGATTCCTCATACCTGGGATGACATGCTTGGCACGCCATGCCCCTTCGCATGGTATGGCTCGCACCTGTCGCCCCTGGTCTTCAAGGGTTTGGCGAAGGCACCTGCCACCCCCACAGTGCTCACTGCAGGCACGGCTGGAATGATAAACCTACCACCCTACACTACAAACCTGGAGAACACACAGGATAATACTGCTCACTGCCAGTGGTCTACGGCCAAGCTGCACACCCTCAAATGCCCTCCTCAGTATGGAGGACATCGATGTCAGTGCTGTGACTGAAACATTGATCAGGGCTGCTGAGAGCACCCCAGCACTATCGGGTCATACCCCATATCACGCGTTCAGGACCATAACCCAGACCTAACACAGAAGGAGGGGGAGTCTCCATTTCCATGAAGGATACACACACCTCCATGTTGGCAGAGATGCACGTAGCAGTGGGGAATATCCAGGTGCAATTAACCATGGGTAGGACTGCCCTAAAGTTTGTTGCATGCTACAGACCACCCTCCCAAACCCAGGATACCTGCACAGCCTTCCTGAAGACACTGGTGAGTGTGAATGCTCTCACAACACCGTCATATTGGGTGACATCAACCACCCATACATAGAGAGGGAACATTACCCAGGACACAACACCCTACACCAAAGGTCCCAGGTGTTCATACACCTGAATGCTGTAGAACAACCATGCACCATACCCACAAGGGGGGGACGTATACTAGTTCTGATCATCACACATGGGGACGTTATGCTCCACACAGGATGTACATCCCTCAATGGTGATGTCAGACCGTATAGTGAACCCACTGGAGATCCGCATCCTGCACCCAACACCAGCATGGGAGACCACAGTGACGACCTCTCCACAGCGAACCACACACATCATACGACCGGTGTGGTACCCTACAAGGCCTCCATGCCAGTGGTAAACACAGGCCACACTGCTGAAACCCTTACAAATGCCTTCTATGAGCACCCCCAGGAATGTCTGCACCAAGCGATCCTGATAACATCAGGACCTTGTCCAACGAAGACAGGCACATAGTCTGGTGGACCCCAGCCATTGACAAACCGTACAACAAGAGTTGGAGCTAATACATGACAGACCAATATCAGTACCAGGGAAGGCATCACTGATTAATACCGGCGTTAACATACGATCACTCATACAATCTTCCAAGGCCGCCTGTGGGAGTGGTATTGCAACGGACACATAAGACAACCATAGGGCCTTCCTTAGCTGTGGTAGGAACATGGGTGGGAGCACACAGTCATGCCTGGAATTACTCCAGAATGGTACAATGATCACTGAACCCACAGACATTGTCAACAAACCAGCGGACATGTTCCATGCATACATCTACCCCCCCCCCAAGAGGGGACGTATCCATCCCACCAGAGTCTAGCCTCCCAAACATCCCGTATGCCCAGGAGAGAGCTGATATCTGTTAAGCAGTGAACACAGCATCAATGGGACCAGATGGTGTCCCTGGCTGTGTGCTACACAACCTCATTGAGGCCCTCACCCCGCACATAAGGCCGCCATTTCATCTTAGGCTTACTACGGGCTACGTCCTCGATGGATGGCATACGGCAACTGTGGTCCCACTACACCAGGGTAGTGCTCTTATGGACTGTAGACATCCCTGCCCTATCAGCTTGACAAGCCTTGTTTGCAAAGCTGTGGGGAGGTCCATACTGGAGCCCATAAATAAAGACATTGGTGTACAGCCAATACCGGAACATACCCACATCGACTTAGTCAAGGGCAGATCCTGCCTCCCAAACCTGCTCGACCTGTCTGGAGGGGTCACTAAGGCCATTGATGGGGGTACATCGTTTTGCACAGACTACCATGACCTGGCGGGAGCGGTCAAATCACACTCCACGTGGGCATCATGGAAAGGCTCACCAGCGTACATGTGGAGACATATGTCACACGATGGTTTGCCAACTGGATGGAGGTCACACCACACAGGGTTTGTGTTCCTGGTGCCATGTCAGACTCCAAGCTGGTCTCGAGTGGTGGCCCACAGGGCTCAGTCCTGGGCCCCCTCCTGTTCGGCATTCAACTTTCCAATGTGCATGCAAACATAGGGGGATTGTGGCAGACAAGGTATGCAGATGACTGCACACCGGCCACCATACTCAACACCCCATCAGACACGGACATCCACCTGGGGTCTCATAGAAATGGATAACTGGTGCCAGAGCCATGGCCTGATGCTACATGCCAGGGAAGGTGTAGACCTACCCAGTGGGAAAGACATGTTCACCCCGACTTACCATTTAGGTGGTAATCCATTAAACATGGTGGACGTGATCAGGGACATGGATACCAAACCTGTCGGCAACCTCTGTCGACACTCACATTGCCAATGTGGTTGGGAAGACATTCCACTGTGGCCACCTGTTCATGAAGGGATTCACATCCACATCAGGGGAGTTCATTGTACCCCTGTACTCTTCACACATCAGACGGAGGGACCACAACCATTCCACAACACAGGGATAAAGGTGCTGAGACGTGTCACACGCTGCGTGACCGAGGGGACTCCGGCTGTATACATTCTCAGCCCGTCTGCTCTGAGGTGATCTGTGCCTGACATACACGGCCATGTCCGACCTGGGTGACATGGACATGTTCCACCTTCTAGGCTCCAAGCAAACACTCGCACAGAAGCAACTGACAGAAACCTCAACACGGACATAAATAGGATGTGCTGGGGGGACAGGGTCATCGCCCAGAGACCCCCTACAACATGGAAAGGATTCCCAGCCCATGTAAAGCACAGCCCCTGACTGACTTTGTCCAAGAGTAATCCTGACGTGTGGATGTGTGATCGTAGGTATGCGCCAGGCATCATCTCTGTGTCACTGCTGGACAGAGGGACAGTGGACCGATGGATGTAGTATCCTCATCCTAAGGGGTGGTGACAGCCACACACACTCTGGCTAGGCTTACACATGCCATAGGGCACATAGCCTGGTATGTACCTATGCGCCTATGTACCTATGTAGGGTTCCATGCAGGTTGCGGGTACCTGTGGTATGCTGATATTGCCAGATGTGCCTGTGGGTAACCCACAGCTACACGTGGGGGACTGATAACAGTGCTCCCAGTAGGCACATGCAAGTACACCATATTTGGCATACAGGTTAACAGAACCAACATGGTGCTACACATGTAACCTCCACGCATACCGTGTACACAGATCAATGTATGCTGCACCTGCACTACATGGTATGTCTGCTGCATGATGTCAGTACACAACCCACGTCACATACGCACCTGTCACCTGTCATACACAACCACTGCAACATACACATCGCGCACTATGCGGACACAGGTATCACATACACCTCTCCCTATCTTGTCCACCCTGTGCATCAGAATATGTTTGCATAACCGTGCACTGATGGTGTGGATCACGGTGCTGCGGCAGAGGCTTCATCATATGCACAGGGTGATATGTGTGCCAGGGGCATAGGCTGTACCAATGGATGACATCATGTGTGTGTGTAAGGGCCGGTGCATTTACTGGGCATGACTGTGCAGTATGCATGTGGATGTGGTGGAGCCCTACAGTTGTATCTGCTGTGTGTGGGTATGTGTGTACACAGTTCAGCCATCTGTGATGCCTACACGGGGTATACTTGGCAGCCCCAGACTGTACAGTGCAGGTTGTATGGCTCACTGTGTCCGCCTGCGGCCACATGACCCGTGCCTGCCTGGGGTCGCACGGGCACTACCGGGTGGAGGTATGGAGTGGCCACTCTCCGATGACACATGAATGCTGGAACCGTGTCCACGCTGGGACCGGCCAGGGCCACGTCCACGTGGCCTGCTGTGTCCTGGTGTGGTTGGTGTAGCACCAGCTGCACTGCTGCTGCTACCAGCACTGTGTGAGTGGGCATGAGAGGTGGCACGCACATGTCGACCTGCACTAGGTGGTGTTGCTGGCCTACGGCCACGTGTCCTACGCCTCACCCCTACCAGGTGTTCCAGCACAGACAGCTCACACTCGCGGATTGACATGCCTCGGTCGAGGATTCCAACCATCTCACCTAATCTCCTATCCAGAACATCGGCAAGCTGCTGTTGAGCATTCGCCAGTGACTGGATGTTCTCATTTAAGGAACGGATTGCGGCCCTCTGCAGCCTCTGCCCTTCTTGGTTCTGCCGTTCGGCACGTACCTGTGCCGCTATTACAGTCTGAAACATGCATCTGGTGATACCAGCTGCTGCACCCTGTACGGCAGGTGCATGTCTACCAGAGCTCCTCCTACGAGCAGCACCAGCCACATGCCTGTGTGGCACATCACCAGTCATTACACTGGCAACATGGTGTGTACCCGCACCTTCTGTAGCCACCACACAGTCCTGCTCAGTGCCAACAGACGATGATTGTCCTTCCTCTATGGGCAACGGTGATGTGGTATGTGTCGGCATCTGAACCGTGTGCGGAGATGAAGGGGACATAGGTGGGATGTTAACCAATGGCACAGCTTCTGCCCGTGACGACCCTGCCTGTGCCTCATGCATATGGTCATCACCGCTAGTATCTGTGGGGACACTAGCATCAGATGGACTGCAGGAGGGGAACGCACCTACAGCACCTGTGGATACAAAGACATACTGTAAGATACATTACACACACGCAGACACACACGCAGACACACACACACACGCAGACACACACACAGACACACACACACACACATGCGGAGACACACACACACTGACACACACATGCAGACACACACACATGCAGACACATCATGCATGTGATATTGCAGATGGCATGCATCATTCCCTCACCACAGCTCAGTGAATGCAGCCAAACATTAATAGTGGTAGTATGCATACTGCCCTGGGGTGCACACTACATCAAGCAGGTGTCATTTCAGTAGGCTTGCAGTACACACATTCATGGTAGTTTGCATGCATCACCGTGATACACCGTGTGGCCACAGGCGAGTTAACAGTACACATGGCTGGCGTCACTTTGTCATGTACACCGCAAACATGTGCGATAACATGTGGACATGTGACAATGGTGTCCCACCACATGCACCACATCAAACTGGACATCACAGTGCAGTGTTATGTGTACAGGCTACAGATAGAATGCATGTGTAACAAGGATGTCTGTGCAGGTGTGGTTGGTGTGAGCTGTGTACATAGCTGTACAGTGGGGAGTACAGGCACTGTGCCACTGCATGGCAGCAAGACACAGGTATGTTTCTGTGCGATGCGTAACATGGATGCATTGCATTGCCATGTCTGCAACACAGTCATGCTGTTCCACAGCACGTATATGGTAGACATTGGTGGCACCTCCAGTGGCTGCAGACAGGCATTTCTTTTGTCTGGTGTACCACATCAGATGTACAGGGGGTCCACTACAGCTATGATTGCACTATGTGTGGACAGGGTGCAACGGTGACTACCCACTGCAGATGTACTGTGTGGCAACATGCCTGTGGGTATCACCCATGGCCATGTTTGACTGGGTCATGGACAATTGTGTGTGATGAGCATCGTGTACACATCCCTGTGGTGGCCCATGTGACATACACCCGTACTAGTCTGAGGTGTCACATTCCCAAAGGCTATGCAGACATTGTGGATGTCTGCTATGTCGTGCGTAGGTCATGTCATGGTGTGACAATGTTGCAGACAGAACACCACGTGCAATGGACATGTCATGTGCCATGTCACAACGTGTGCACACAATGCAGGGGCATAGGTCACATTGGTAACACCTGTGTGCTGGCCAGATCACAGCTCACTATGTGGTACTGTGTGCTTACCGCAAAGGCATTCCGATGCATACTACACATGCAGCCATTGTAGAACACCTCCACCATTGTATGCATAGCTGACTGCACATATCACACCGATGGGTTATGTGGTGTCATGCCGGTGTATACTAACGGTTGTATCTACAGTACATGGGTGGCATGTGTGTTGGGTGGTGCAACCTGTATACCGTGACTGGAGCAGACCCAGGTGTGCATGTCATACCTGGACACATGGGGAATATCTATACACTGTAACATGCCTATTACTAGCAACAGTCTCACCTGCGACAGACCCATGTCTGTGCGACACGCCAGAGGTACCTGTATAGGGGCGACACAACAGTATACACATTATCCATTACTGTAGCCACAGTAAGCACTGTGCATGTCACATCATGTACCTGTGTGGTAGCATGTGTTATGCACATGTCTGCAAACACAACGTAGCATACTGTAGTATGCAGCTTGTGTGGCCATATACCTGGCATGTGTTGGTACATTATGTGGTGTACTATGACACCCAAACCTACATCAGTTATCATACACACATGCAAGACTGACTTACCAGGCAGCTCCAGGCTCGTTGGTTGGGAGACACCCACCTCCATGATGGCAGTGAGTGTTTCTGCATGTTGTTCCCTGGGTGTCCCCAGACTGGCCAGGAGCTCCTCCGTGTGTGTGAGTGGGGGCTGGGTTGGTGGCCCACCACCTGTCCCACCTTGTTGTCTGGCGATTGCGGCGGCACGCTGTTTTGCGTGCCGAATTAGGTCTGTGCAGTGTCAGCGGATCTGCTGGTAGGTGCGGTTGTTGCCACCCACGTTGTTCACCCTCCTGCGCATATCCTGCCACAAGTCGTCCCGCTGCTGTGCTTGTTGTGGCACATGGCTGAATAGTACATCATAGTTGTCGTGGAGCAACGGGATAATCACGTCTTCCTCCTGGTGGCTGAAGGCTGGCAGCCGGGAACGTGGCATTATCTGTAAGACATAATGATGATGACAGGTCACATTTACACTGATGTACTGGCATACTGCTGGACATACATTGCTATGACATGTACAACATCTGCACAGTAATCTCTGCGATGCATCATGGCAGTGACACAGCTGACGTGTTGCCGTCACACCATTAAGCAGTGGGTTTCATATCATATCTGTGTGTCAACTCATCACACTGTACACACACCATGTTGATGGTAGCCTGCTGTGGACATGTGTACCTGCCTGCACCTGTGTTCATATCAGTTGGCACGTGTCCCAATGTGACAATAGTTCTACTGTTCACCTGGATGCTGTGTATATGTCAGTAGGCATCACGTACGCGGCCATTATGAACGTCAGCAGTGGCACTGCACACATACACATGGACACCTGTACATGCATGTGTTGTGCCATGTACATCTACACAGCACTGTGCGGGTGTTGGCCAACCTGCCACGGCTCACCTGTATTGCACATGTGATACACATGGGACAATGTGTAACCATGTGACATTAGCAGGAAAGGTCATGCATAGCATGTAAGCGCATGTTGTCCACACCAACACACAGCACCTGTGACACCACAGGGTGCATCAGTGCCACATTACTGGTGTGGACGGTTGATAGTGCAAGTGCCATTTGTCCATTGCACCATGTAGGACTGTGATAGCACGTGCAGCCTTGCTGGGCAGGGCTGCATGGTATGGCAGGGTATGTCACATACATGGCACTGGGATGTGACCCACCTGGGGGGTACTGATATTGGCAGGGAGGCTGTCCATTCCATATGTCATTGCTTATGTGTATATGGACATTACACATGTCTATCATCATGGTGTGGACACTGGCCTTCTGCAAGGTAGGCTGCACGCTGCTTGGTGGGGGTGTGTATGGTGCATGCAGGTATCGCACATCCATGCATACACATTATCCCTGACAGGTGCTATGTGCTGCGATATTGTTCAACACAGTGCTGTATGTGCCCACACACTGCTATCCCGTGCACATGGATGGTTGCCTGGCCTGACATGGGTACCACATATGTCTACATCCAGTGCCTGCTGCCACCCCCATGTCAGCTGGTGCACCGCACAGCACCATCCCTCCCACGGGGAGCGTGGTGTTGGGCACAGCATGGGTATCCATGTATGGGGACAGGGATGTTCACATAGCAGGGGCACTGATGGTATCGTCGATCGGACCATACACGTATGACGCACACCTCACACACACAGCCCATTCAGTTTGTTGTTCGCAACACTGACACAGCTATACTGCTAGGCCGGGGACATTCCCAGACGTACATACACAGATGCGTGCACATCTGTCTGTGGCATGGGCTAAAATAATGGTGGGGTTCGACACATAACGTGTTTGAGTGTGGCTGGCGCAGACCTTCTGTGCACATGTCTACACAGTAAGCCTGTTCTACAGTAGGCAGTGGTGATGTGCTGTGCACATGTCAATTCTGCACATTGTGTTGGTGTCTGTCTGTCCACGGGCCAGTGGTGGGACACACAGGGGTATTAGTGAACATATATGCATGCATATATATTAGTGAACATATATGCCTGCCACCCTGTACTGCTGTACTGCTAGCTTCTCGGGGGCTACTGTGTCATGGACATGCACACCTTACCCGAACAGGTGGTAGTGGGTTGCCACCCGTACCCATCTCCTCTTGTGGGTTGCTATGATCCAACACCCTCTTTGTGTTGTATGTTCAGGCTATGCACCTGTCTGGGGCATGTGGGCATGCAATGCACTACTGCGTACCTTTGCACCCATTGCAGAACATGTCACACAGGTACACTGGCAGCCATACACTTCACAGCTTGATGACGGTACAACACGTGTTGTACACACATAACACATATCCTGTGGGACATGGTCATATGTACAGGCATGTACAACAGTCACGTACCACTGCTACCCCTACATGACGGATATGCAGTACATGTGTCGGTACAGCAACTGTCACATGTAGTCGTGCAATGCCCCCCTACCTACATGGCGTGGTACTGCCTGTGGGGGATATGCGTCTGCATCCATGCTATGGCCATAGCTGACAGTTGTACATCAATATGTGCAACATACCTCATTTGGTGTTCTCATGGGTGCATGTCCAACATGGCTCCGCATTGTTTGTGTCTGTCACACAGTCATTGTTGTACATGGTTTACATGCCGGCCATGGCGTACTGTGTGTGATTCCATGTACTTCATTGGGATACCGGCATTATACATTATGACGGCATATTCCAGCCATCACATAGCCTTCCTAGATGACACTGTTAGACAGCCAGTAGGAGGTGTTCCGCCATCTGCACATAGGTCACACAGTACGAGGGCGGCTGACACCCATTCTGGGGACAGGGTTCTGACAGCTGTGGATGGGTGTGATGCCGTCGACAACCATGACTGCGCCTGATGGTCACATCTGTATGGGTAACATTCACAACACACACCTACCTTCACGTAGCAACACATCATCCACAACAATGGACATTCCTGCCAGAACAATGTGTGCAGTATGTCTGTATGACCACTGTAGGCACCACTGGTGGCCCCCAGCATAGCAGCCAACAGCACCAGTGTATATCCTGTGGAACCATGGGTTTCACCATTCACAACACACCTGTCTCAGATGACCCTGTTGTGGATCACAGTGCAGTTCCACACATCATGTTACACTAGGCATCATGCACTGATATGTTGCGGATGTGTGAACGGCTGTGCAACTCAACATATGCGCACATGACACATCACCTGGTACAACATGTCTGTCATACCACATGTTATTGTGACCACCCTGTGATGGCATTATACAGGCTACGTGTACTGGGACATGTGATGGCTTACCGGTATATTCACCCTCTGGGTGTGTGTCTAGCCAAGTGTAAGGTAGGCGGTGGTCTGAACACAGGGACACTGTACATTGACCTACTCTGTCACTGCAACTGTTGACTATGCTCATACTGTACTTATACAGGCATGTGGTATCAGACCACTATGACAGTCCTGGTCGACCACACTGCTGTTGCACACATGACCTGCGGACATCTGCCTGGGGTGTGGAGCACACATGTACATCTTCACATGCTATACTGCCTCTGTGGCGGTGTCACATGACTGTCTACAGCAGGGCTGTAACAGGCAGGCACGGCATGCGGTCATGTGGGGCAATGCTTGCACCTTCCACTGTGCTGCACACAAGCAAGGCACACACACTAGTGCATGACTCACATTTATCTGCAGTGCCTGGGACCTGCCTCCATGCTCTGCACAGCTCACCTGCAAGTACAGATTGTACACGGATCATACCTCACAAGCACATACCTGGACTGCAACACACACAGGTGAGGGGATCCCACATCACACAATGTTTTGCACACATACTGGATATTTGCCAAACACAATGCATCGTAGGTGCTCCATGTTCAGATACCCATGTTTGTGACCGGTAGACACATTGTAACATGCAACAGAGCTTACACTGTACACCACAGGTTACATGATGTCTGTGTTGTCATACTGTACATTGGGCCTCGGACAGCTGCTACTGCCATGTGCTGACAGCAACCCACACTTCCCTAGAGTGAACACCCATGTACCCACACATGCTTGGGCATGCACTCCACCTAGCTGGGTGACACATTACACAACACATACCATACCTACACTACCCTCAGCATGCACAATACCTCCATGTGTCTGGTGTGTTAAACCTGGGGTTATCCCCCCTTTGGTAGATGAACATATATGCTTCACGGCCCTGCTAGCCACACCCTGGACACACACCCATTGCAGCATACATGGTACATGTGTTCTACAGTCGGTACTACAGCCGTCGGCTGACAGGGGTTGTTAATGGCATGGCACCCCGGCAGATGGACAGTGTACATGACTATGCTGACACATATCACAGTGCACTTCCGTAGCATGTACGCAATGGTAGGGACCATGCTATTCCACACAGAGACATGGTGGTACTGGCCTTTTCACAGAAGCCACGGTGGTGGTCATGTTCCATGCACATCTGCTGTATGGGCACATGTGCAGGCTGTTGCACGGTGGGTATATTCACATGTGTGGGGTGCATCACTTGACAGCCATGTTGGGTCCTCGTGGTCCATCACATGCTCCAAGGCTAGCTACCTACACATGACTGCCACACATTGCAGTGTGGGTCCTCAGGCAGTGTGGTGGTATGTCTGTGTTGTTTGGCTACATCCACATTCGATGTCGCGTACAACAGTCACCCAGGCATTGCCGACTGAGATAATGTTGGCAACATGCCAGGCAATGGTGTACCTACCAACAATACACACTCTCACTCACTACAGGGTTGCAATCCATACATGGACATCGTAATTTCCCTGTGGACACATACATGGTACTGCCATGCACACGTTATGTCCTAAGACACTGTCCCAATGTCACCTTCCAATCTCCCTAGCTGTTATGTCCCGCCAACCTGTTTGGTATGTGTCTCCACACCAGCCCACTGACTTCACTGCTAGCCTGTTGTCGGACATTGTGTACCTTGACCGTCACACTGCCGCATCTATCGCACTACACATGGGTTGCTCTGCATTGCACATGTGGGACTGCATTCGTACACCCATGACTGGACCATTCTGTATGGCACTGGGGCACATCCTCACAAACGTGCTTCACACACTCATTGATGACCTCCATGCCTTTACTGGCACCCTTGTTGGGCTTCTGTGTGCCACAGCATGCCACATACACATGCTGGCCACCTGTCATACCATTGCATGGGTGGTTGGTGTAGTACAGAGGGCAACAGATCAGACATTGTCCTCAGATTGCCCTTCAACACCATTCCACATTCTGGTATTGGCAATGTACATGTCCACCGTCACATCATACCCTGTGTCTCAGGATGTTAGGCTGTGTGACTCCTGGACAGGACACACAGTGGTGCCAGCATATCATGCTACCTACTACATGTCAGGTACATGTGGCATTACACAGTCCTCAGTCATGGGGCCCCTCATGTTCACTATTTGCTTACATACACAACATGCTGTCACAGAGTACTGTCCATGCCTAGATATCCCACATCTACATACCTGGCACCATTATAGCTCCACCAGCTCATACAGATAAAAACCGTATGGGTGTCGGTGTGGCAGATACATCATGTGGGTGTCATGGCATCAGGATGCATGACACATGGTGCATGCACATCACCTTTGCATAGCAACATTCATCCACTGAGTATCACATGGATGCTGTCCCCGTACATGCATATCAAATTGTACATGGTTGCTGTACACACACATGCCCCACATGGTGCTGTGGTTGCCATATTCCACTGTGGCATGGGTACACATCTGCAGGGCCACACCTATCTGTACTGTGTGTGATGCTGGTACATAGGTAGCCATTGTACCTGTGGCATACACACATCTACACACGGGCAGGGTTACAATACCACATTCATGGTGTACCTCCCACAATGGCTACGACTTTACATGGCACAGCATTATCATGCCATGATGTGTACCAGGCTCAGACAGTTTACATATGCGGCTGACAGACAGGTAACACATCTGTACACATCTGCATACCACATACACAGGGGTGTCTTCTGCTCTGACATGGACCATGTCCTCCACATTACTGATGCATGTAGTACTCATACATGGCAATTGCAGTGGGCAGTGTGAACGGACCACTCATGGATATGTGCACACATGCCACATTGCATGGGCTGGGCTTCTGTGTTACTTACGCAGACACAACACACACCGTGCTGTGGAACATAGGTCCTGTGCACATTCCGCAGGGACACACAGTGACACTGTTCATGTGATAGCTCCCTTGCTGTTTGAGTGACACGTAGTCATGGTACCACCACAGCAGCAGTACTGTGTAGACATGCAGTTGACACCCACCTCTGCTGTTCACTGGACACTACCATGGGGAGGTGACACTACTGTGTCCACTGCACATGTGTTTACACATGGACCTGCCGGACTTCATTGTTGCCCACATTGCACCTGCTACAGATCGTTTGTCCATGGTTACTTGGTGTTCCTTCCATTTCGGATGGCTATTATGCTACTACTCTGTCCCATATGTACAGACCATACGTATCCTGTTATTGTACATACCAATAGGCCATAACTCCATTATGCATGATATGCCTGTGATACTGTGTATGATGTCTGTCATATCCACCATGACAGCTTTACATTACACATAGTTGACATAGTATCCCCTACTGCAAGGCATACGTGCACGTTGTGCGCACATTACATATGACATCGACGGTATATGCCCATACACATGTGTGCTGTGACAGTATACATACATGTCCTATCCCCTGCTATGGCACTTCCTTGTTGGACATCCACTGCCAGCATCGGCGTGTGATGTGGCATTGTTCTGTGTTATGCCCCCCTGTGGCAGCCCTTGTGTTATCCCGGCTGTGTACATGATGTCCCACTGCTGTGCACACGATGTCCACAGTCATCGGTATGCTAATCCATGATAGCACTACATAACCATCTTTCACCACTCTCTGCATTATGTACAAGTATCCTTACTTACAAACACCGTTCACATACAGTGCAGCTTCGTCATACACATCATGCGTTACACACCCGTACATATTGTGGGTTCTACATACCTTTTATGTGTTTCCTTCCGTTTTCGTTGCGTGTCTCGCTATTGCGTTTTCTCACTATATCCGTTTGTGGGTTGTAGTTCGGTATGAGCATACGGTTTGAATATCCTGGGAGTCATCCTTATATCCGTCGTTACCTGCAACATGTGGGTTCATCACACCAATGGCTGTTCCTCAGTGTGTACTTGTGCGCATATCACCTGTGCATCTACTCCATTCGTATATTATGCGTCGTAACTAGGGCATGGTTGCATTCTTCACCTGGGAGTTGGTTATTTGCCCTACCTTCATGGAGATGGTCTGTATTGTGTTATGTTATGTGTAACTGCAGCTGCTATGTGTGGCGTCAGGTACATTTCGCACTGGTGTTAGCCGTAGATTGTGTGTGTTGGGTATGGTATTCTGTTCGACATGTGGGTGTCCCTGTCCTGACGGCGTCTGTTGATGGCGTTTTGCATTCGGATGTGTAACATAGCTGTTGTATTCCTTTAAACAACGGATGCAAGTATGCATCCACTGTTGATAGTGTTTCCCACGCGAGATGTTGCGGTTATGCAGCTGTCATTGACTGCCTGTATGTTTGTGCTGCTATTACGGCTTGTATCCCTTTGATATGTGCGATGGGGAATATCGGAGGTTGTAGGTGATGGATACGGGTTGTGGGCCTTGCATCTCTACATACACGTTATGCTTGTCTGTGTGCTCCATCCCTGCCTGGGAAGTTGGCAGTTACTTGTCTGTTGTTCTGGGAGTGTAGGTTGTGTTGTTGTCATGTGGTGTTGGTATCGCCTGCATGTGTGCTTCCTGCATGTATTCCTCCATCACATCGGTGGTATATCTGCGGTTGTTTGTACGTGACGACTATCCATTGTCATTCTGTCCTGGATATTTACAGTCATTGTGGTCCTGTACTTGGGACGGCCTGTTTGCTAGTGGTTGCCACCTCTTCAGGTGGCGATTGCTTGTTTGACACTTGTAGAACACACAGCGGTGTTTACGGGCCGATACGTGGCCACGATCAATACCGGGGTAGCATATGCGTATTTCCGCAGTACATACCTATTGCTGTGTAACTTTGCCGACGTATCGTTTTGCAATTAGCATATCGGTGTCATACATACGGTCAGGATTTGTACATACGTCCTTTCCATTTCATGTTGGCTGTATTCCTGTGGTACATTCTGGGACATTTTCACTTTGCATCGTTATACGTCGCCACACGCCTAGCCAGGGAGGGGCTCTCAGTACTACTTTGGGAGTACTGGTGTACATACGCCTGTGGTTCCTATACTGTATGCCTACACATGTTGTTCCACTCCGCCTGTCACATGGCACCAACATACACATTTTACAGTGGCACACACATTACACTCGCACAGCGGAACACACAGCACCGTCACCGCACATATACACATACTGCGGCAGTCACAGGGACGGTTGCACACAGTACCTGCGTGGCCCGCATCACCGGCGGCAGTGTCTACCTCCCCCCTCATATCATCATAGTATTACCCGCACATTTACTGTTACTGTACTGTGGCCTGGCGATCATCCCGACTCGCGGTTATGCATTTCGATATGTTGACCTTTCCATGGGTGGCGGTTTCCTGTTCTGTTAAACCTCCCAGATGCTCAGGTTGTAGTTCACTATGTTTACTATGTACAGATATTGTGTGTTACTTCTCTGTCACCTTGCATCCCTCTCATTCCCTGTCTTACCTGTTGTACTTTATATGTATATGTGTACATATATTTCTATGTGTGTAATTATATCTATCTCCATATCTGTATATGCACATATGTACATGTCTATATGTATACACCTTGCAGCGAACATGGCAGCATACAGCAATGCCGTCTGCTGTAGGACCCACGTACGGTTCAGGTGTTGGCGTTCCATGCTCAGCTAGCTGTTGGGTGTGCAGTGTTTGGGTGCTGCCTATGTTGGAGTCACACATGGGGCCACCCATACGGTACACTTTATGGGTGGCCATGTTTGTGTGCCGTCCATTTCACTGTGTGTGCAGGTAGGGAGGTGTCAGTCCATGGGGCCTACGCTGTCAGAGTATGTGCTATACGTTCCCTCTTTGCCAGGGCATAGGCATATTGGGTACGCCTCCGTCTGCCTACTGGGGCTGGCACAGTGTGTTCATGGTCCTGAACCCTCTGTGCCTGTACTGGCCTTGGCAGTTGTGGTGGGCTCTGTGGCCCTTCACCATTATGTCCCTGCAGCAGCTGCTTCCGCAGGATCATATTATGTAGCATGGCACATACTATGAATATGTGGGCACATGTGCCTGGAGAGTACTGCAGGGCTCCACCGGATGTATCCAAGCACCGGAACCGTGATTTCAGCATCCCAAACACACGCTCTATGATTATTCTGGTTTGTCCGTGTGCCTCATTATGGCGTTCTTGCATGTGTGTGTGTGCATTTCTGATGGGAGTCATCATCCACAGCTCCAGTGCATAGCCAGCATCCTCCACAAGGTGGCCTTGTGTGATGTCCCCCCTGGCGAATACCTGATACAGCTGTGAGGCATGCCAGATATGGGAGTCGTGGTAGCTTCCAGGGCTGCCAGCACACACATCCATGATAATGCCCTGCACATTGCACACAACCTGGCAATTGATGGAGGGGAATCCCTTGCGGTTTATGTAGCGTCTACCCTGCTCCCCAGGTGGTGACTTGATTTGTATGTGCGTACAGTCTATCGCACCCAGTACCTCCGGGTATTGTGCCACACGGTGGAAGTGGCGCATATTGCTAGCCAACTCCTCCTGAGATCTGGGGAAGTATATATGCTCATTGGCATGTGGTAACATGGCATCCAGAAACTGGTGTAGTACCCTGGATGCTGATGCCTGTGAGATACCCATTATATCCCCAGTTGGCCTTTGAAAGGTACCTGTGGCCAGTATTCGCAAGCTTACACATACCTTTGTGTCCACTGGGATGGGCTCCTCTCTGTTGTTTCTTGTTCTCAGGCGTGGCTGGCACAGCTCCGCTATTTGCTGTAGAGTGTCCCTATCCACCCTGTAATGCTCTACTATCTCCAGGTCTTGTAGCCCCTGGTAGGTTACCCTTGGTCTGAACACTCTCCTTCTCCTCCGATGTCTACAGTAGTTGTCGGCACCCTCCTCCACAACTCCATCTGTCTCTAACACATGCTGATGGATCACGGCCACGGCGGCACCCAACATGTACATTTTAAAAGTTCCCCGTGTGTTTACACCTAGAGTGCGGCGTTTGGGAATACACGGCTGTATGTTGTGTGCATTCACACTTTATACTGTTGTGCTGTACACCCGGTGATGTCATAGGGTGTGTCTGTGCAGCCGTATCTGTGGATTATCTTCCGTGTTTTACCGTTGGCACTGCAACGCTGTTGCCTTTGGTGTTGCATTACTCTTGCCTGCATTGTATTAGCTTTCGACCTTACCTTACTGTTTCTGCACATTGCGCCTACTATTTCCTGGCTTGCATCCTGCAGAGCCCTGTCATGTGTAGTTTCTGGGACATGGCATATCGTGCGTTTTGTCTGCCGCCGCCGTTATGCTGCCTGTCTACTTGGCTCTGCTGTGTCAGTTCTTCACTCTTTGCAATCTGCTACCTCCCCCACTTTCTTTGCATTCATATGCCTCCCCTATCCCGTTTTGCAGGTTTCTGCATGCAGAGATGTCAGCTGCCGCCAATTGGCCTTCATGGGTTGATTGGTGTTGATTGCTCATTACTACTCCAATTTCACTGCTTCCGCATTTCCTCATATTCTCAGCATCACCTTCCTGTATCCATTGTTGTTGACGGGGTGGGCGTCACATGACTGGGTTAAGGGAACATAGTCATCCTCGTGCATATGCATCTCTGCGCGCATTGTGTGCTCTCAGCTCAACTATTTCCCCACACGCCGGTCCTGCTGCTGTGATGTGCGATGTACAGCCCATGTTTGCTGGGCTCCAATGTGCTTCCTCCTGCAGTGGCACACCCCTCTGCGGTTGACATGTATTCCCTCTGAGCCACTCCTCGGTGTATTACCGCTGCACCGTTTGGTCCAGCCTTACGCCGGCGGGGGTTTTGCGATTCAGTATCATCTGCCTCATTTGCATGGCATTGACTACTAATTCATAGTTACCGCGCCGAACACTACCGCGACTCCTTGGCAACCCTTGCACCGTGGATGTGGCTTTCCATGCATACCATGGTGTATTGTGGCTTTGAAGCTGATGTGTATTACACTGCTCTTTTATGACATTGTCATATTATTTCATTGTTTAGCACATTCCGCGGACATGTCCTGGGGTTCTGCTGTGTGTTTCTGTGGACATACCATTTATGTCATTATTTACGTGTTGTGCATGTTTTCTTTTGACATTCTCTGTGTCTTTCGCCATTGGCATGTGGCAACAGTGTGATACCTGATGTTGACAGCCTTCCGTTACTCCTATGTCATGTTTGGGTAAATGTAAACTGTTTTTTTTGGTTTACATTGCCGTGCCCTTATGCTACGACTGCGCCACTTCGTGGATCGCTATATGTCTTCATTTGCATGGTGCAACACCGCACATGGGGTGTTTAACATACCTACGCCGGAGGCGGCGCAAATCCAGCGCACGCCGGTAGTGCACGTGGAATTGGATTGTACCTGAATCGCTCGGCGGCCATATCTGGCGTTGTAACGCCTACGCTATGCGTCCGCCTGGTGCAAGGTTCATGAATCCCGGGGTTTGTTTCATTAGGATCTGAAGAAGCTATGATTCCATAGCAAAAGTGTTTACCAGTTTGTGAATGCATTAAACTTGGATTTATTTTACCTGCTGCCAGTTGTTTGCTGCTTACGTTACCCTTGGATATTTTAAATTGTGACCGCTGTGTTTCCATACTTGGATTTATTTTTACCTGCTGCCTGCTGTTTGCTGGCCATTTTATCTGTGGATATTTTGAACTGTGTCTGCTGTGTTTCCACACTGGTGCTTTTCTCTGCACTTAATATTGCCAATATGGGGTGCATCGTAATGGAATGTTATTGCTTATAGTGAGTATGTATTTATTTGAATGTTTTTTACCTTATCCATGCTTGGTTACATGAATGGTTGCTGCCTGTGATGAGTAAAGAGATGGAAATGAATAATGAAGTATATAGTAAATGCTAATGTAAATGTTTTTGTGAGCAGACCATAAGATTGTTCAAAAAGGCTCTACTAGTACCCAATATAGGTGAGAATAATGGCAAAGTGAATCATAGTAAATGTGGATTCCTCAAGCAATGCAAAGATTTATAGCAACACTGCAACTGCTAGCCACCCTGTTTGTTTGACACAGAAGCTTGCTTGTGTGAGAGACACCAAAAGTAAGAGACATGTTTATATACATATCTATAATCTATCTGTCTATCTGTATATATGTATCCATCCATTCAGTCTTAACCCCTTTTCCCATTTTGCACATGGGTTTGGAGTGTCACTTCAGCAGTGACAATCATCTTGAGCCAAGGTTACATATACACACACACACACACACACACACACACACATATATATATATATATATATATATATATATATGTGTGTGTGTGTGTGTGTGTGTGTGTGTGTCTGTGTGTGTGTATGTGTGTGTGTATAGATCCCTATACGATGATCAAAATTTCATAACTTTGAAATTCATATGGTTGGGACCATATGATCGAAGTTTTGAAACTTCGAATATTTTGAATGAAGATTGTGGTATGGCATGGATCAGGAAATTTACCCTCTTCCTCACTGTAGTGCAATCTCAGAGATGGTATATTTAATTTGCAGGGGGTGTGGGGGTGTAGGGGACCTTGCCCCCTGCAAAAACATAAAAAAATAAACTTTTTTTTTTATGTTCGAGTTTCTCAAAATTCGATCACATGGTCCCAACCATATGATTTTTGAATGTTCAGAACTTCGAGCATCTAATAAGGATCTCTCTATATAGATAGATAGATAGATAGATAGATAGATAGATAGATAGATAGATTGATTGTGGAAGAAGGGGTGTTACTGGAGGTTGTTAGGGAAGGAAAGATATTGAAGAAGAGGAATGAGATAGGATGAACTGTTGCATTGGAAGGAAGAGTGTGAAATGGTGATTATGAATATGATGTTTGAGGGCATCACTGTATTGTGAAAACAGTCCTCACTAGAGGTCTCTAGATTGTAGTTTGCTAGAGGCCATCAATATACTAACATTATTGCCAAGAACTTGCCTTAATAAAAATGACAGGAAAATAGGATGAAAAGAATGCAGCAGGAAAAGGGACAGAAGACAGGGTCCCAGAAATGACAGTATAAAATGTATAGTATAGAATGGCAGAGATTAAAAACAAGAGAAAAGAAATGTATTGTTGATACAGATGGTATGCATCTAGAGTTGTAATGGAAAACTCATTTATATCATATGTGTTAACTGAGAATGGAAGAGAGAGAACCTGTTTGGATGAAAGCTGTGTTAGGATTCCTGTCGATCTAAAAATAATGACATAAGGCAAATATCAGTGTACATGTGAAGGCAAATAATCCTGCTGTTCATAAGAAGGAGGCAACAAAGTAAAAGTCAGTAACACTGAGGAAGTTAGTATTACCTGGTGGTCAGAGGCTATATATATATATATATATATATATATATATATATATATATATATACATATATATATATATATATCCAAATCAGTGGCAGAAAAAAATAACAATGATGCACTAAAATGCATTTTAGCCTTCAATGTGGTGCCGCTGTTCCTATGTGTACACAGGTCAAGAAAAAAGGGGAATTGCAGAAATAAGTGTTTGACAGAATGATGTGTCGAACAGGATTGTAGAAAAAAGGAAGGGATGATGAAATATATCAGAAGATCAGACAATGTATAATGTGTACAGAATACAATGACAAGTGATTCAAATGGGCAACCTTATGTCTCAGTAGAATTATAGCAAAATAAGTATTTTCGAACTGAAACCGGAGAAGGGGGATAGAACCAAGAATACAGAAAGCAAAGAAAAGATAAGAGAAGAAGTGACAAACATAAGTTAATGCATACAGCTGTCCCTGATTTTGCAAATGTCCCTTATATTGCCTCATATTTTTGCCCTTTCCCTTCATAAAATGTTTTATTTTCTGTTAAATCACTGATGATTATTGGTAATCAATAATGCTAGATACTGACATTTGTAATTCTTATTGTTTATTAAATGTGTGTTGATGCAAAACATGTTCTATTAACTATTTAAGTAATTTAGACAAGTGAATGTTTAAAAATTGTGCCTGAGTTGGGACTTTTGTCCCCTATTATTTTTGTCTTTGTCCAGAATTCTTGAGTAAAGAGAGGTATGGGTCGATACAGTATACATTAAGAAGCCTAGATGAAAATGAGCTCTTTGCATTCTGTACTTGTATGTGGTGGTTTAGATACTGCAGGAATAAAAGAAACAAGAGAGAAGATGGAAAAGGAATGGCATATGTTGCCATCTGGATCCAGTATGTGCAGAAAGGAATGGCAGAGCAGTAGCAGTACTGGGATTGCAATGTATATTTGGAATGAAATAAAAGTCTTGTAGAAGACACTGATAACAATGAAGAAAAGGAAGTGAAGGCACATATGTTGGCCTATAGACTGAAGGAGGAAGCATGGATCACTGCTTGATAGCAAAGATCTACGAACCACCAGAGGCAGGAATGAATGATAATGTAAGTTCAAAAACATGACTTGCACCTACACAAAGAAGAAGAATGTCAAAATCAGCTTTCAGGTCAGGAAAAAGCAAATCCAGTGAATCGTACCTATAGCCCGGAGGTACTATAAGAAACAATTAAAACAGCCATACAGGATCACTTAGTTTACCCAAACAGATTCTTCTTCTGTAGGTATGAGCTCTAAAACAGTTAGTGCCTTCTTTTCTCAGAGAAAGGATGATGCCAGCAGTGAAGAATCCAAAGAAACTTTATTGAAGTAAATGGAAAAGAGAACTTGTGTTGTGTTCGCTTACCTAGCATTTCCTTGGATTCTCTACTGCTGGCATCATCCTTCCTGCTGAGAAGAGGGCACAAACTGCATTTAGAGCCCATACTTACCATAAAGGGATGTTTTGTTTTTTGGTAAACTAAATGATCCTTTGGCTGTTATCCATGCAAACAAGGGGAGGAAGAAGGTAATCTTAGTTACAGAAGAGTTACATCTTACAGCAATGAACTAGGAAGTGTATACATTTAGAATGAACAACAGCAAAGAAATAACAGAAGTTTGGCAGAACTGATCACAAGAAGATTGCAAGGTTTCCATTTAATAGAGCAGATATATTTGATCAAATCTTAAGTAATACAGAGGGATGGATGACAGAGATTAAACTGTAGCAGCCAGAAACCATTAGTGATTTAGCATCCCCAGATGGCCATTAGTGATTATGTCACTGTGATTTAGCATCCCCAGGTGACCATTAGTGATTATGTCACTTTGTGATTTACCATCTGCAGAGCAGTACTGGGTTATGTTTTTAGGATTAATTAGGGACAGGATTTCATCAGCTGAGAAAAGCAGTGGAAAATCAAACAGAAGGGTGGCATGAACTGAGAACTGTAGAACAGATATACAGCAACATTAAAGAAGGGGACTGTCTTAAATTTTAGGTATGTGTCAAGAGGTAAGTGAAGTGACCTATCATGAACATTTTTCACCTATGACCTGGCTTACAGGTGAAGGGTAAATGCAACTATATGGATGGCTTAGGATAACCAGTCAGTTGTCATATTTTTGGGAAGGTAGGAGGAAATGAGACTATGTGGGCAAAAATGTACAGACACAGAGATAACGTGCAGATTCAGCACAGGCAGTGACTGGTCATCTCTCTCAATTCATGTTCATTAAGGCAAGTATATTCATATCAGATACTTGTCAAAGACCAAGCTCAGCTTTACAACCCCACCCTGCACCACCATCCTTAAGTCTGTTAACCCAAGCCCTAAACCTGCTCTTGCCCCTAATTCTTATCCTACACATTACCTTACAAAAAGCCCTGTCTCTAAGACCACCATAACACAAGACATTCAGACACACATACAAAATGTAAATGCACACAACACTAAAACCTCCTAACCCTTAATCTAACCCATGAACACGCACATACATACACACCAAACCGTATACGCGCACACACGCACACACACGCACACACGCGCACACACACACACACACACACACACACACACACACACACACACACACACACACACACACACACACACACACACACACACACACACACACACACACACCACTATACCTATCCATTTACCTAGTCCATACTCTTCTCCTAACCTGCAAATACTTGCACACACTCCTGTCCCACTTACCTTCACATTAAACATTTAAACTGCCTTCTCTGATTGTCAGCAACACTCAACAACAAATGTATTCAATCAAACTCCACCACATAAATACTGCTGGTATGCTGTCATCATCAAAACAGCCATTCATTCATTTAACAGACATCCATACATATGGATCCCTTCCCTTTTGGTCATAGTTCATAGTTCATAACTCATAGTTATATACTAAACTAATGACCACCAAGGCCTTTAAAAGACTAGCTGAACAGTCCAACCCAAGTGTATCCCTATGTATCACGGGAGTTTATTAGGAGGGTGTATGTTAGGAAGTTACTAGAGGTTATGTGGGGAGGAGGGTATGTTAGTTTGGGCATTGCTATCTGCTCTGTCTATCAGAGACATGGGGCCCAGACCCATGGTGACTTTCCAATTTCCCATCCATTGGTCAAATTTACATATAAATTGGGTTAGGCTTGGACTCTGCTTCACATGGATGGGGAGCCTGTTCCAGAGAATGGGAATCCTCTTAGACACATATTTGTTTCAGCAACATGTCTTATTTAAGTCACAAACAATATTGTATTCAGTGGTTCTGAGGCTGTTAATTTTGGGATATACAAAAGGTCCATCAGAGCTGGGTCTGAGGATGTCTTGTATGCTAGCCATAGATCACCTCTTAGTAACCTGTAAGAGACAAGAGTACAGATATAGACTTTATGGCAATCCGAGTCTACTTCACTTACCCGACATCCCACATAACTGACACGCAAAACACCAAGCTGACAACACTGTCATTGCACAACACCAACACTGTACATACCCAACACACACAATAACGACATATCAAAACCCTGACACACCTCCGTAAAACATACACACAACAACACACACAAACAGCAATCAAAAGAAAAAACACAGCACTGAATATAAAACTACCTAGTTTCCCTCACTCACACCCTGACCACCATCTACATTAAACTAAACCCTTCCCACTAAAACAAAACATACACTACAAATAAAAAATCTAAAACACTTACCTTCACATTTCATATTCTTGCAGGGGGGCTACACCCCCCTGCACCTCCATACCCCCCCCCGTAACTTAAATATACCAGCTCTGAGATTGCACTAAAATGTCCACAAGAGCGGATTTCCTGTTCCACTCAAGTTGGACTGTCGACCATTCGAAGTCAGCATTCTGACGTGTTGGTCATCTGACACGTGGAGCTTTGCGGCTCAGTGTTTCATGTATCGGTCTACTGAGATTTCAGTAATCTCAAGTAGACCCGGCAATCCATGTAGGACAATGTGTTTATAGTTTGTATTGTTCTTAAATTCATAGGGTCATAAGTAATTACTAGGCTAATGGCTCAAGAGCCCTTACAAGCCTTGCCAGTTTTATCCAATTTTCTATCCCTAGGAGAAAGGTAACAAGGGTCAGCAAACAGGGTTTTGACAATTTTTACAGAGTGCCCCTGTCCATAAAGTACATGGGCACCACCCCAGAAGTGAATTTCATTTTCTCATCCATTGATCCATGTTGCACTGGAAAATGGTCACAGAAGGGCTCTTCTTCACATGAACACAAAGCCTATCCCAGAGGAGAGGTAATCTCTGAGACACATATCTATCTCTCGTGCATGATCTCTTCATGTCAGAGATCAGGTTTAGATCTTTGGAGCAGGTAACAAGTGATAACAAAGACATACATCTGGAGTGTTTCTCCCCAGGTCTCTACTGAAAATTGGATTTGTTCCAAGTCAGACTTTCCTGGTAAATAAATGTTAAATAAATAAATTAATTAAACTCTCATGCAGTTAGTTTTGTGAATATTCAATATTTTGATCAGGGCTGGGTCAGGAACTGCCCTGTAAGTCAGGCAAAGATCATCCCTCAGTAAATAGTAGGAAACTGAATACAGTGATATGACTTTTAATTGGTCCGTATATGACATGTTGGTGGCTATTCCCTGTATTCCCTGTATTATTTTGATGAGAAACCTCTGAAGATGCTCCAACTGTTGCAGGTGCCTGGTGAGGTACATGCCAAAGGGTGCATTTTACTCAATTATTGGTCTGATGAGGGTCGAGTACAGTGGTACTATGAAATTTTTAGGCCTGAATGTGATCCCATGCCCTTACTTACAAGCTGAGTCACTTAGAAGGATTTATCCACCACTGTGGACACATGATGGTCAAAGTTCAGATTCTTATGTATCTGAGTAGCCAGATTTCTCACCACTAGGTCTACTCTTAGGGGGGGTGCTCTTAATGATGTAATTTGCAGGGGTATTTGATTTCCAAAAGGGTATTATTATGCACTTCTTCACATTTAATTTCAGGCCAAGGCTCTGACACCAATCATTAGTCTGTATGAGTCATTCCTATAGGATATCAACATCATTTGTGGAGTCTATGATTGCCTACAACTTGTAGTCATCAGCAAACTTGGTCAGCCAAAGGCCATCTAAATTTGCCTTGACATCTGAGAAGTATATTCCAAACAGGAGGGGGCCCAAAATTGATCCCTGTGGTACTGCAATGGTGACTGGCCTCTTGGTGGATGTGGACTCCCCCACCCTAACAACATGTTTCCTATAACTGAGCCATTCGGCTATCCATCTGTTGGCATAGTGGTTTAAGCCTGATTTTGTGAGTTTGTCTATAATATCCACATGGGATATTGTGTCAAATGTCTTGGCCTTATCAAAGTAGGTGGTATGCAGTGTCTTACCCATCATCCATGGTCTTGGTGACCTTCTGAAAGACGTCCACCAGACTGAGCAGGCAGAACCTGTCCTTGACCAAGCTGAACCGGGTTGGGTGTAGAGTCTGGAGATTTCCTATGTCATTGTTATTCAGGTCAATGATTATCCTTTCCATAGCCTTGCATATGAGGCTAGCCAGACCTATGGATCAGTATTTTCCTGGCTCCATTGACACCCCCCCCCCTTGTGCAGATGGCTGTTGCTGTCCTCCACTCTACTGAGACAAAGCCTGTCTGGAGACTGTTGTTAAGTAAAGATCCAAGTGGGTCTGCTAGGTCATGTTTCAAGCTATTTAATCTATTTAAGCTGTGATTCCATCAAGGCCCATTGATGCCATGTTTCTAGCTTTAGGGAGCACAGTGACAACCTGTTCTTTTGTGATAACAGGCAAAGGAATGATTGGGGATATTTCATGGGGAGTGACTGGAGGTGATGAGAGGGTGACATTTGAGCTAAATTTATTGGCAATATGGTTTGCTATTACTTCTCGCTGACTATAGGTAGTGCCATCTACATCCAACTCAGCACATTATTGAGTGTTTCTCTTTGGATTTTGGACATAACTGAAAAAATACTTTGTGGTTATCCTTTGTATGGAAGCCTATTTTAGTTGTGTATTTAGCTTTGGAGGACTTGACCAGTTCCCTGTTTACCTGTTGACACTAATGAGGGATTTTTTTCTCTGTTGTGTACCCTCCCACTTACTTCTAGACAAGCCTTTCTGCCTCCTATTGTATAGACTATTTATGGCAGGGGTCCACCAGGGTGACTTTTTTTTTTGGGGGGCTAAACCTAGGTTTAGTTCGATAAGTTATTGCTGTTTCTATGCAGTTGCTTAAGTTGGTGTACAGGGCATTTGTGTATACTTCTGCAAAGTCCTCGGTGTTTTCAAGGTTTATGGAGCTTTAAAATTACCTATGTTATCACTTAATAAAAAGCCATTTACCTTGGAAAAATCTCTTTAGGGTTTTAAGGTTTGATGGGGATCTACCGTTGCATTTATTTTGAAGGCCACTGATTTATGATCCAATATTACCAATGAAGACATTATGCTGGGGAGGGTACAATGCTTCCCCATGTTTGTGAATGCAGTAAACTGTCAGTTAACCAGAACACAAGCAACCAGAACTCTCAAGCAAGCATAAAAAAATTGTAGAAGTACAGTACAATTTTCATGTGTTGCACTTTATGTTTCCCCACTGCAAAAACATACCTTACATTTTTTAGAGTTTTACAGTTTTAAAAAGAAAGATAGGAATAAATTCCCTCTCTCCCCAACCTAAGAACAAGTCAAATCAAACAAATAGTATAGGGTACAGTATTAGTCAGGCCTATTTTTAATAGTAACTCTCAAGCAACCAGAAACTTCAGTTATCTGGCATCTACCAATCCCCATGGGTGCCAGTTAACTGAGAGTTTCCTGTATTATGTCAATGATATTTGAGCCCCACGTGGGAGTGCAGGCCAGCTGTTCCAGAGTATTTACATTAAAATAGTCCAGGAAACCCTGAGTCTGCATGTTAGTGGTTGTATATATTTCCCAGTTTATGGAAGGGTAGTTAAAATCACCCATGAGTAGTGTGCTTGGATGAATGATAAGTGATTCTAATAACTTCAGGAATGTAAAGTTGGTTCATGTTTGAGGACCTGTAGCTAGTAATGATATTTTTTCAGATTTTACTTATGGTCAGCTGGACATGGAGTAGCTCAAGTGAGTCATCCTGCATCACCAATCTAGAGGTGTGATTATTTTTTATGTAATGGAAACACCTCCTCCTTTCATTTTTTCTTTTTCAGAGGGTGGTTAGAATGTGTGATAGGCCCTGAATCCTTGCACTGCTGGGGTGCTTTCTGCAGCCTTGAACCACATCTCTGTAATTGCATAGACATTATCATTCTCCAGGGTGAGGAGACCTTGCATGAAGTGCAGTTTCTTGTTAAGACTCCTATAAATGAGTAGTAGTACCTTCAGGTTGGCATTAGAAGAATTTCTTACATTGGTAGATCTGTTGGTTTGGCACTGCCTAAAAAAGGCACTATGGGGTGGCTAATGCCTTGACTAGTATTCAAAAGTCTAGCGGCGACAGGTGCAGACCATCTCGGGCAAAGCAGCATGGTCTGTCAATGATGTCGTCCTAGGCTGACAATTACTGGATCCCTTTGGAATGACACCAATAGCTAAGCCAATTATCAAAGTCAATCATTTTGGGTCTACTTTACATACACGAAAGCTGAAAAACCTGAATCCGAATAGCGCGACACGTAAAGACCGAACCGCGAATACGTCGAACAAACGAAACCACAAAAGTGGAAATATTGAATTTGCATAGTTGGCCCATCTGCAGTATAGCTCCGTAAGGTAAGTGTGTGATAGTTATAGACCTAAGGGTTAGGGAGGGTTTAAGGTAAGTGCATAGGTAGGTAGTGTATGTAAGGTTATATGTAGGTAATATATGTAAGGTTTAGTGTAGGGTTTTGTTAAGTGTATGTGTGTGGAATAGTTAGTTTGTTTGGGTATAGCTCCGTAGGGGAAGTGTGTGGTAGTTACAGACCTTAGGGTTAGGTAGGGGTTAAGGATAGTGCATAGATAGTTGTGCATGTGGTGTTTAGTGTAGGGTTAGCAGTAGGGTTTTGGTGCTTTGATTTGGGTTAGAAGTAGGGTTTTGGTTAGTGTATGTATGTGTTTTTTTTATTGTGTTTTGGTAGGTAGTGTGTTGCGGGTGGTGGGTTGGCCGACTATGATGGTTCGAGGGTTTAAATTTTGCACTTTATTACATTTGACATATTTGCGGTTCACTCTTTATGTGTTGCGCTACTCAGATTCGGGTTTTTTGTGTTTCAAGCACATAAAGTAGACCCATCATTTTCTGTTTGTATTGTGATGTTATTCTTGGTGAGAGTAGACTGCTGCTCAATGAGAGGCTCATACCAGCCTGCAACATGTATTCAGAGAGGTCTGTGATGAAAGGAGGGACTGCCAGCACAGCTAGCTGGAGTTTTGTAAATAATTATATGTCATTTGTGAATATCAAACTGATTTATACAAGATGTTTGTGTTACAAATGTATTAGAACTGTATGTCATGCAAGATGCTGGTGTTACAAATGTATTAGAACTGTATGTCGTGTATATCAAACTGATTTATACAGAAGTTCATGTTGAAAATGTATCTGTAAAGTGTTTGTGTTTTAATTGTATCCATAGTATGCCTTACTGAAGAGAACAGAAATGTACATGGACTATTGTAACTGTTTAAATGTATATGTTTTAACAGAGGAAACCAGAGGGTTAACCTCAGTCCAGCAAAGTTTAGAAAAATATCTGAAATTATTTGTCGCCTCATAGCAAGACGTTGTCCCGTTCAATGTTCAGCTAGTGCGTCTTCTGTGTGGAGGCATACGTGAATGGGGCGTGCTTTCATTGAAGGTTGTGAGTC
Organism: Protopterus annectens; assembly: GCF_019279795.1. Lineage (NCBI taxonomy): Eukaryota > Metazoa > Chordata > Ceratodontiformes > Protopteridae > Protopterus > Protopterus annectens. Next base: position 260,121,489 of record NC_056732.1, on the reverse strand, counting down.
AGGGCTGGTAACCCGGTACGTAAAAATCCACTACCAATCATTAGTGGACCGGAGTTCTGCTGTGGCGACCCCTAACCAGGAAAAGCTGAAAGACACATAAAAATCACTTTATAGGCTAAGCCATAAAGATGCTATTCTCAGATTTCAATGAAGCCAGAGACACAAAGTCTGTACTAGGAAGCTATCTGTCTTGTCTTTGGGTGAACGAATTACTACTCTGGAAGCATGGAAGTATGAAATTGTTTTATGACTTCCAGCACCTGCCAAAGATCTGAGCAAAAGCCCTTGTGTGTGTATTTTTACAGGCAGGTGCTAAATCCTGCCAGCTTCCAGCAATGGGGGTTTGCCTGGGAACTATAAGTCAGATGATCAGAAGTGATGTAATTCTGCAAACTATCCCAGTGGTAATGTGCTAGATATTATTTTGAGAAGTTACTTAGTGAGACTGAGCATTCTGTATTCTCTGTTGGGCCTGACAGCAAGAAGAACCATTTGCCACATCATCTGCCTTGCTCTATTAAGCAAGTTATTAGGGAATAGTGATTCTCTTAGATTCAGTCAGGAATATAGTGAAGCTTAGTTTAGATACAGTTTTTCTTTATTTGTCAGAGCCTGTTCTTCAATGTTATTTTAAATATTTCCTGTGATTTGAACTCTGATGTCACTGTGAATATATACTTAGTATTTTCTTGTTCTTTTATTATTTATTATTAAATATATTTAAACCTTTCATTGCAGATGACCTTTGTAGAGATATTTAAGTATTGAGAGTACTTCCATATTTATTTGGTGACACTGTGTGGGCCACTCCTAATAGTTTTGTTCTTGGTCTAACTACCATTTATATTAATATTAATTTCACTCAGTATATTGAGTACCCTTGGAAGAGCCTTAAGGTAGCTGGCAGGAGTGTCTGGTGGCAGTCATAACTACCTTATAGTCTGGGCAGAAGGGGGAAATAGCTAGTAAACCTGTGCCAGCCTTTCCCATGTGTGTGTGTGTGTGTGTGTGTGTGTGTGTGTGTGTGTGTGTGTGTGTGTGTGTGTGTGTGTGTGTGTGTGTGTGTGTGTGTGTGTGTGTGTGTGTGTGTGTGTGTGCATCTGTGTAAATCAAACCTCAAAGAGTGTATGTGTCAGCTATTTGGGCAAGGACAAGAAGCACTGGTTGAACAGGGAGTGTGCTGGAGGTCTTGGCTTGGACACTTGGCTGAGGTCTCAATTCTATAGCTTTGTCAGTGGGGAGTATTATTGGAGATATAGAGAATAAGGAGAAACAAGCCCCAGACTGACTGTGTTCCCAGTGTATTCTTAAGAGAAATTGTGCTTGATTGTGCATGATGCAGAGAGCTACATCTGGAGATACTGTGTGTGTACTTGTCATCCTCCCAGTGAACGTCCCCCACTGGTGCCAGTGGTAAGGATTGAGGCTCCTTGACTACTGGTCCAGTGATGGGTCATCACATATTGGTTGGCAGTGGTGGGATATCCACTTCACATATTGGTTGGCAGCGGTGGGATAGCCACATCACAAAGTCTATCACTTCTCTCTTCATATAGTCCAGGGAGGTAAGTCTCAGGTCATTCACATCCACATGAACTATGACCAAGCCATAGTGCACTTCTGGTTGAGTAATCTGAGTGCCTGCATGATCTGTCAAATCCTATTTTTTTATTTTTTTCTTATACTGCATTTTGTTTTTTTAAGATTTTTGTTCTGTTGGAGTGTTAAGAGATCTTGGCTTGGGTCAGTTAGAAAAATTAGAAAAGAATTCCTTTGCAGACAGTGAATAACATCCATCTAATTAGTGTAAATAGCTGAGAAATCGTATAACTAGAAATATATTCAGGCATCTTGTTTGATTGGCTGTTCTCTGTCTGACTATTGCTGATCTCTATCTGCAATTGATTTTTCCCATCCATTTGCTCTACTGCTGTTGTACTGTTAAACTTGGTGGCTTTTGAGTTGCCCGCCCCTACTATAGATCTGATTTTGAAAATTTTCCTAATACCATCTCATCAGCTGATTCTACTGAGTACTGAGAGATCAGCTGGGAAGGCTTGCCCCTTAGTCTCTTAAACTTGAATTATTTTCTGCTTCCTCCCTTCCCACTAACTTAAAAAAAATCACTTTACATATTCAGCAGCTTTCACTGTATCTGTGATTCTTCCTACTTTATTACTTTATTTAGCTTTTTGCCACATGTTCTTAAAGTGTTCAGTTGCATTTAATCTGCTGCATTTATTACTGCTACTGTTATTCTGAACCTCTCAGTTTTGATTTAAGCACTTGGGATTCAGACTAGTTATTTTACATAAGAAAGGCTTGTGATCTATACTCTTGTAGTAAGAGTGGTAACTTACACCCTTCTAAGCTGGGAATTGCTGCTTGAAGTCTTACTCTGTCTGTTAGTCTAAAACTTTCTTAGTTCAAGACGGTTTATGGTCTACACTCTTGTGGGATGAGACGGTAGCCTCCACCCTTCTGAGCTGGGCATTGCTGGTGAAGTCTTATTGTGCCTGTTATTCCAAATGTCTTTGTTATTATTTAAGCACTTGGGCTCCAAACCAGTTACTTTACATTAGGAATGTTTACAGTCTATACTCATGTGGCAGGAGAGGATAGCCTACACCCCTCTGAGATGGGAATTGCTGTTTGAAGGCTGTTTGAAGGCTTATAGTGTCTATTATTCTAAAAGTGTTAAAGCACTTAGGCTCCAAGTCAGTTATTTTACATTAAGGAGGCTTGTGGTCTACACTCTTGTGGAAGGAGAAGGTATCCTCCACCGGTGAAGGCTTATTGTGCCTGTTATTCTAAGTATATTTGTTCTAGTTTAAGCACTTGGGCTCCAAGATAGTTATTTTACATTAGGAAGGTTTGTGGTCCACATTTTTGTGAGAGGACAAGGTAGCCTTCACCCTTCTGAGCTTGGAATTGCTGGTGAAAGCTTATTGTGCTCGTTATTTTAAGAGTCTTTGTTCTGGTCTGTGATCTGCAATCTTGTGACATTGCAATATTGTACTGTCTAGATAGATTTTTTAACTACTAAAGCATCTAGTTTACCCATAGCTAAGCATTAATCATCAAGTTGCTTGCCTTATTGACTTGTTCAGTATTTAAGTTTCCCTCGCTTCTCCCTAGAAGATCAGTAGCCATTTATATGCACTTTCTGACTCTCTATGTGGCAATTCTGGTTGAGATGAGTATTCTGAGGCATTGTAGAAATTGCATCAAGTGCTTTGACAACTTACTTATTCTTACTAAAACAGATAGTGTATGCAAGAGGCATAAATACACTTTAACGCTGGAGGCAATACTCTCTCATACAACCAAAACCAATCTTATTGAGGTTGTCAGTGACACTTGCACCATGTGTACTGCACAGGGTAAAGACACTACACATAAAACTACTTATGCTGATGCAGTTACAGGTAACCTTCCTAAAACATTAAGACCTCTTGGAAAGTACAATCAAAGAAGGGGTCCTAAGCCATCACACAAATACTCCATTAAAACACCACCCACAGCTACCCCTAGTAACATGGCATCAAGTGCCTCCATTGCTAAGCCATTAAGGCAACCCAGCACTCAGATAGTGTATGCAAGTGGTATAAATACACTTTAACACTGGAGGCAAACCTCTCTCATAGAACCAAAACCAATCTTATAGAGGTTGTCAGTGACACTTGCACCATGCGTACTGCACAGGGTAAAGACACTACATATAAAACTAATTATGCTGATGCAGTTACAGGTAACCTTCCTAAAACATTAAGACCTCTTGCAAAGTACAATCAAAGAAGGGGTCCTAAGCCATCACACAAATACTCCATTAAACCACCACCCACAGCTACCCCTAGTAACATGGCATCAATTGCCTTGATTGCTAAGCCATTAAGGCAAGCCAGCACTCAGCCGAATTTCCTGGTCATTGGTAATTCTATAGGGAGGCACACTGATGCCCCCCTCACCAGACTGAGTAAGGAGAGAGTCACTAATAACTCCCATTCCAGGGCTAGGATCTGTCAAGTCACACAGGTACATAGGTCATTGAACCACAGGTACCAGTATGACTCTGTCATAGTCTATGTGGGTGTCACACAGGCACTTAGGTCATTGAACCACAGGTGCCAATATGACTCTGTCATAGTTCATGCGGGTGTTAATGACCTGAGACATACCTCCTTTGATTATATGGAGCAAGACATGATCAAGCTTACTGATTATGTATCTCAGGCAGGTATGAACCTAACACTAAGCAGCATACTACCTTCTCCAAGGATGATGCCATGTTACCAACAGAAAATGATTGATTTTAACAATTGGCTTAGCTTCTAGTGTCAATCCATGGAGTACAATATTACAATATAAGCCTGAGAGGACATGGTTGACAGACTACACTGCTTTGCCAGGGATGGTCTAAACATATCCCCTCTAGGCTTTCAGATATTGGCAAAGACCTTTTCCACCCTTATAGTGTTTTTTAGGCAATGCTAAATTGACAAATCTACAGACTTAACTGAACCTATGAAGGAATATCTGAAGGTGGTACCACTCAATTCTAGAAGTCTTAATAAGAAACTCCACTCCCTGCAAGCCTTCCTCTCTCCCTGGAGAGTGTAGACATCTGAGTAGAAATGGAGACACGGTTTAAAGTCACTGTCAGTACCCCAGCAATGCAAGGTTATAATGCCTTTCACACCTTTATATCAGCTATTGCACAGGAAGGAACTAAAGGTGGAGGAGTGTCAGTCTTTATTAAGACCAATCTCACATCCAGACTAGTTAAAGTGTATGACCCACTGGAACTTATACATGTACAAGTCACCATAATCAGTATGCCATACCATATCCTTGCAACCTATAGGTCCCCCTCCATGTCCCAGGAAACCCATGCTACATATCTCAATGTACTAGGCTCCCATACTGTTCAACCCAATATGATATTCATGAGAGATCTCAACTACCCATCTATAGACTGGGAATCCTACACCACTTCTAATGCACAAGCCCAGAGTTTCCTGAAATTTATTAATGCCAACATCCTGGAACAGTTGATCCATTCTCCTACCAGGGGTACAAACATCCTTGACCTTGTACTCACAGAGTTGGGGGACTAATGTTCTTCACCCAATGTAATATTTTTGCTTAACAGATCTGACCATAAGGCAATATTACTTGAAATAAAAATTAAACCCAAGGATCCAGCAAAATCAAAAATATTTAGAAACTATTCCAAGGCTAACCTCTCTCTACTAAGCAACACTTTAGCTAAATTTCAAGCACCCCCAAACCCAATAAATACCACTGATTACAGTGAGTTATTTGCCGAATCTCTGTACAGCCATATTGATAGCTGTGTAGACAAAGCTGTGCCCACTTGTATTAAGGATAAGACAAACTCAAAAGACAAGCCACTCTGGTAGAATCACAATATCAATCAGTTATACAACAAAAGAAAAAAAAGCCTGGCCAGGAGTAGAAGGAAAAAAGCCATACATACTAAAAGCCCCGTGACCAAGCTAAGAGTGTTAATTAATACTTCAAATGCAAAATTTGAAGAAAAAATACCTTCTCAGGCAAAGGACAATCACAAAGCTTTCTATAGCTATGTCCATAACCTCAGTGGAAATACACAACAATGCACAGACCTTATTGTAAATGACATCACCCACACTGAACCAGAGGGCAATGCCAAACTATTGGCTGACAGGTTCAGCTCAAATTTCAGCCCCCCACTGCCCCCCCCCCACAATAATCCAAAGGAAGTACCACATAACACAATCCCCCCAACCATTATTAGGGAACAGGTCAGCAATGCACTTTCCAAATCCAAAAACACTGCATTGATAGGCCCTGAGAACATCCTGTGATATTTAATAACTAACATGAAATCTGACCTCTCTGATTCACTCAAATCACTTTTCAACTGGAGCCTTCAGTTTGCTTTTGTGCCCAAGGAATGGAAGATGGCTACAGTCATTCCCATGCACAAAGGGGGTCTAACCACTGATCTGTGTAACTACAGGCCCAATACATCTTACCACCTAATGAAAAGAATCATCATGGACATGATAAATGAGGACATAGGTAACCTGCAATGCTGTACCCATTACAGTTCATCTTTGTTAAAGGAAAATCATGCCTATTAAATCTGATGGATTTTTTGAGACGGTCACCAAAGTATTTGATGAAGGTAAGACTGTGCACACATCATACCTTGACCTGGCCAAGGCTTTTGATACAATAGCCCACTCAGGCATTATAGACAAGCTCACAAATGTCGGTATAAAACCTTTTATCACCATCTGGATAGCCAACTGGCTCACTGATAGGACCCACTAAGTCAAAATAAGTGAGGCCACCTCTACCAAGAGGCTAGTTACTAGCGGAGTTCCCCAGGGCTACATACTGCACCTGCTCCTTTTTGGCATCTATTTCTCTGAAATAGAAGCAAATGCTGAAGGCTTATGGCTGACTAAGTTTTCAGATGATATCAAGGCTATCATCTAATGTTCTGCAGACACTAACATTCCTCAAGAAGGTCTATCTCTGACTAGCAAATGGTGCCAAAATCTTTAACTCAATGCTACGAAATGCATAATTGTACCCCTTTGGGAAGTCAACCATCCCGGCTAATTACTATGTTGATAATCCACCCCTAAAAGTCACCCCAGGGATCTGGGTACACACTTCAACCACCATGTGGCCACAGTGGTGAGGAAATCCTTTTTTATGTTACACAACATATAAGTAAGGGCAAGGCATCTTGGTCCAAAGAGGTCATTATGTCACTGTAGTCTGCCCTTATCAAACCAGTCATAGAGTACAATGCTGCCTTTGGTATGTACTTGACCAGGCATATACAGCAACTAGAGTAACCCTAAAGGTTCCTTACAAAAAGAATACAAGGCATAACAAACCTGCCCTATGCAGACAACCTTAAAGCCTTTCCTCTATTCAGTTTCCTATAGATAGCTGAGGGGTGATCTATACCTGGCTTACAAGGCATCCACAAACACCACACTTATAAATCTCCTACATATTCATAAGTCAAAGAGCACCAGAAATACAAGGTCTAGGGACCTGAATTTTGTCTGTGACTTAAACAGAACATGCTAGAGAGAGACACATATGTGTCCCACATACTGCCTGTCCTATGGAACAGGTTTCTCATCCATGTAAAGTTGAGTTTGTCTATTACCCAATTTAAGCTCAACCTAGACAAGTGGATGGGAAATAGAAAATTTACACTGGGCCTGGCACCCATGTTCCTTATAGACGGAGAGAGATTATAAATGCCTGGCCTTCAGTGTCTTATTTGGACACGGGACATCATTATTCTTTCAGGAAAACTTGGCTAGGCTTAGAAAGACCCCTGTGTCATTAACCTAGTGACAGTTTATGAATATATGAATCTATGACTGTAATCCTCTCTTTATCCCACCTGATGGGGGGCATCCATGTGACTCACTCTGGAGTCTCCTCTGACCAAGATGTTTGAATGTGTGGTGTTTTGCCTTAGGGGACTGCTTGTGGAGACACTATGATGTGTATTTCTATGTGTGGTGGTTGGTGTTGATTTGGTTTTGTCTGCATGTGGTTTCCGAGGTCAGCATACAGGAGGCCTCTGAGATTTTGGTAAGTTACTTGTGAGCACCTCCGCATATGTGAGTTTATGCATCAAGACCTTATTTAGTGAGGGAAATGTGCATTTGCTGACAACCTGTTCATTATTTAGTTTGTCTGTATGTGAGAGCTGTGTCTGAATTTTCATAGTTTAACTACATTTCTCACATACTGTGTTTCTTTGTTTGTTTTTAGGATTAAGTGATTGTCAGTATGCATGATGCCCATGTCCACTAGGCTGGCCACAGAAAGAGCAGGAAAGTGCCATGGTTTCAGTTTTTTACTATGGTTTTAATGAGGGAAAATGGGGGAAATTTAACTTGACTGGACTGATAGCACATGGACGAAGAATGGATGCTGTACTCAGTGTGAATTGCAGCTATCCAACAAGGCAATGCTGCTCTGTGTGCAGCTCGATTTTCCTAGCGCAGTAGGAGGATGGAGAATGTTGTAGAGACAGTTGTTCTAAGGAAAATTTTAACTTCAAAGTATTGGCATATGTACAGGGCACTGCTAATCTCCACTGCATGGAGAGCAGCCTAGAGAAAACACTGGGCTTATATAGAATAAGAAAAACAAGTTTTACAACAGCAAGGCCTACAGTCTAATCAAGAAAATACACAATAAGCTTTTAGCTAACAATCCCCAACTCAGATAGGTTTGATACAGCAAACTTCTGTCATAAGAGTGCAGTCAGAAAACCCTCTTAATGTAAAAATGCTGATTTTAGAGCTCAGTTGTAGGGAAACTACACAATCTAGACACTACAGTCCTGTAAAACAAGACAAAATGTAATTAAATACTACTGCAGCAGTAGAAACAGTTCAGATTTGAAACTCAACTAAAGTGTGGGAAATTTAACAATTAATACAGGATTCTTATGGAATACAGTAAAATAATTAGCAGAAGTGCAAAATGATATTTATTTTCATTTAATTAGCAGACAGTGGCTTTAGATGTAGTATATTCTCTGTGGTAGCCTGTTTGTGTTTGTGTGTGTCCATAGGTCTAAGTATTAGGAGACTCTTCCCACTCAGTACACTTCAGATTGCCCTACTTCACAAGATCTGCTGCTTTCATTCACCTTAGAAGTACCATTGGACACCAAGCACCCCTATAAGCTCTGTAGCACGTGCAATAACTGCATAACACTATAGTACAATAACTAGATAGGTAGGGGTTCTAATCTCAATACTGGCAACTGTGTGTGTTGACAGTTGTGTATGCGAGAGTAAGGGAGGGTGTACTTGTTTGTAGGTAAAACAGTTTTAGGCCATTCCTACCCACAACACTTCCCAGTGCCCCACTTTATCAATCCTGCTGATGTCATTCTCCTTATTGGGACCTTTGGCCAGTTATCAGCCCAGTAAGCTCCATAGCACGTGTGATAACTGTATAACAGTATAGTATAAATCACTAGATAGACAGGGGTTCTAATCTCAGGTCTGGCAAATGAGTGTGTGTGTGTGTATGTCAGTCAACACCGTTTCCAACCTTTAATGTGACCCATAACATGAACAATTCACTTGTAAAGTCAACCAATCTGTTGGGCACCGAATATGGAGTATACAAACCTTACAATAAGCTGGATGCATATGTGTGCACACTCTTCAGATAATATTTTTTTGCAGCAGCTTGTGATTTACTGACAGCATTTAGTCTGCTTGGGTACACACCTGCCATCAAGTAAATGCACTCTGAGTGACACCAAACAACAGCATGCTGTCCAAATAGGATATTCATGACATTTGCTCAGTTACCTGCAACACCAACAGTGATGGCTTGCAGACAGCTTTCAAAGCAGAAAAGAGATCTCATATTTGAAAGGTATCACTCAGGAGTAGGGTACAACAACATTATCACAGCATTGCATAAACCATGGAACACAGTGGAGACAGTCATCCAAAGGTGGATTGGATATGGGACAACAGTGTTGTTGAAAAGAACCTGAAGTTCCTCCAAAACTGATGAAAAGACATGTCCAAACCTGGTCAGGGTGGCTGCCAGGAGACATGCAGCAACACTGAGAGTGTTGCAGGAATCTCTTGCAAGTACTGGTGTTGTGTACTACATGTGAGAACAATCTCCCATATTCTGCATAAGTCTGGCCTATGGGGTAGGATCAGAAGATGGAACCATTTCCCCACACCAAAAAACATCCAGGGGTGGATACGACTTGCAATACAGTGCATTAAGTCTCCCACAGGCATGTGTGAAAATGTGTTAAGGTGTAATGAGACTATGGATTGACCTCACAGCCACAATACCAAAAGGCATGTGTGGTGCACAAGCAGCACCTCTTTTCACCTGAAGACCACCATCCCCATAGTGAATCACACTAGTGGAATTGGCCTGCAGTGGGGATGCTCTTCTAAAGCTGGAACTGGGCCTGTAGTCATGGTAGTGGAAATTTGAACAGTTCAAAATAACACTTATGTCTGGCCCACATCCATCAGGCATCTGCAAGAACGCTGAGGATGGGGAGGGGTGTTAGCCTTCAACATGACAAAGACCCAAAGCATACATCCAAAGCTACCTAAGAATAGCTCTACCTGAACATACCCATGGTTATTGATTGGCCCAGCCAGTTTCTAGACATAATACCTGATAGCAAAACCCAGTGTGACTTGATGAGGGCTGTGCACATGAGCTGCCCTTGCAATCTGACAACATTAGAGAACCTTTGCAAGGAAGAGTAGTCAAATAATGCCAAGTCAAGATGTGCCATGCTGATAGACACCTTCCCAAGAAGAGTGAATGCTGTAAGTCACTTACATGGTGCTTCAACAAAGTATCATTTTAAGGGTGTGCACACTTATGCAACCACCATATTGTACATATTTCATTCATTAGATTATACATGTACCACATTTGTGTGTTTATCGAATGGATTGCACAGATCATATGTCACATGAAAAGTGGGTAATATATTGAAGTGTATTACTGCAGTCTCATCTTATATATTACAAGAACGTAGCATGTTAACAGGGTTGTGTACACTTATCATATCCACTGTAAGCTTAGAAGGTTGGTGGTGTAACAGGAATTGTGTGACCATACATTTACTGCTGGTTAGGAGGGATGAAACTCAAGTATATGCCATTAATCAGTGGCGTCACTCCTCAGATCATCCCAGTTATGTATCAGACACACACAGGGGTTATGAAAAACAGAGCAAACATATGAGCCAGATATCTACACATCCTGTGAGGATCTGTACAGTTCTGATGTATGTTCTGTAGTAGCTACCACTATGCTATACAGGTGAATAGCAATGATGTGCACATAGGTGCAGTCTGTGCTGGGGAAGGGCCATCATCTATTACACTACTCATGTATCCCAGAGTTCTATATTGCTAGTTACATGTAGTAAAACTGGCTGCATGCATGATGTTGAGGGTCGTTTGTCATGCATGTCACCATTTGGATAATGTGACGTCTGTGTAACAGATTTGTGCCACCTCACCTGTAAGTGTGTGTGTTTGTGTGTGTGTGTGTGTGTGTGTGTGTGTGTGTGTGTGTGTGTGTGTGTGTGTGTGTGTGTGTGTGTGTGTGTGTGTGTGTGTGTGTGTGTGTGTGTGTGTGTGTGTGTGTGTGTGTGTGTGTGTGTGTGTGCCTGTGTGTGCATGTGTGTGCATGTGTACATGTGTGTGCATATTTGTGTGCAATGTGGTGGTTAAAGGAGAAGTTGCTGTTAACCTGTGTCCCCAGATCTCTTATAACACCTACAGTGTTCAGTGGGTTCCCAATGATGTGGTACTTAGTGAAAACTGAGTTATTACCAAAGGGGGTGATGATGCATTTTGTGGTATTAAGCTTCAGACCATGGTTTCCACACCGGTCAGTGGTCTCAGTGAGGCCTTTCTGTAGGATGTTTACATCACTTATGGAGTTAATGATGGCTCCCAGCTTGCAGTAATCTATGAACTTGGTCAGCCAGAGTTCCTTTGTGTTGGCCTGGACTCCTGAGAAGTAGATGTTGAACAGGAGTGATCCCTGTGGGACCCCACTCATGACTGGTTGGCAGTCTGAATTGGAGCATGCTACTTTCACACTGTGTGTTCTATCTATGAGCCAGTTTGAAGCCCCCTAATGATAGAGGTTTGAGGCCTAGTTTGGTGGGTTCATCAATATTACCTGACTGAGGAATGATATCAAGATCTTTGGCCAGATTGATGTAGGCTGTATGCAGTGCCTTACTGTCATATACAGCCCTGGTGACTGACTCAAAGAAGTCAACCAGCTTGAGCAGGCATGATCTCCCTTTCACAAAGCCAAACTGTGTGGGGTCCAGAGTTAGAAGATTACCTATATGTTTGTCGAACAGGTCCTTGATGATGGCTTCATAGCTGTACATAGCAGACTCATCAGGCTAATGGGGTAATTCCCAGGGTCTGTAGTCACTGCCCTTTTATGTAGAGGGATGACTGTAGCGGTGCACCATTTGGGAGAGACAAAGCCTGAGGTAAGGCTGTGACTGAACAGGGCATACAGATGTGGTGCCAGGTATTATTGTAGTTCATGGAGAACACAGCCACAGATAATTGTAGTTCCCATGGAATCTGTATTCCTGCCCATGGACAATGCAGGTTTAACCTGGGTGGCTGTAATCCTGGGTGCCTGTCATTCTTCTGGCATTCTGATTGTTCTCCTGGGGGGATAGAGGGATAAAGCTGGCACTGAATGTGTTGGCAAGAATGTTGGCAATATCTGTTGGCTCAGTATAGGTGGTAGCATTGTGCAGCAACTCAGAACACTTCTGTGTATTGCCATGGAGATTCTGGATATAACTATCAAAGGCTTTGTGATTGTTGTCAGTGTCTGCTGCAATTCCGCTGTCATAGCTGGCTTTAGATGATTTCATAAGGGATCTCAAGTTATTGTGTAGGCTAATAAGGGAGTTTTAACACTCTTGGGACTCCACCTTTGTCTGCAGCATGTCTTCCTTCTGGTGTACAGGTTATTAATGGCAGGGGATCACCAGATTGGCCTCCAGTGTTTGGAGGAGAGTGACATGGTTCTGTTGGGTATGGCTAGTCCCATGCATTGATGTGCATGTTTGTACAGTGCATTTGTGTATGATTCGGCAGTCCTGCAGGTATTTTTCATGGGCATGGGTGCTGTGAATTTAGCCACCTCTGTTTTTAGGAGTCCAAAGTCAGCTTTGGAGAAGTTTTTCAAGGTGGTTACCTTTGTGTGGGGTGTGGGTGAGATGTGGATTTCCATTGTACTTACTTTATGTTGGATCTGACCAGGTAGGGATTGACTATTGTTGTCAAACAATGGTCCCATATGTTAGTAATCAACACAGGTCAAATATGTTGCTTCCTCTACTGGGTGCCAGAATAATCTGGTCCAGGGCATTGGAACTGATGAATTCCAGGAAGCATTGGGCCAGTGTGTTGGTGCTTGAGTATCTTTCTCAGTTGATGTAGGGGTAGTTGAAGTCTCCTAGTATGAGCATGTTGGTTGGACCTTGATAGATTCCAGGGTGTTGAGGAATGTGGATTGAGAGTCTAGGGACATGGATGGGAACTTACAGAAGGCTATGACCTGGATTGCACTATTACCCAATGTCAGTTGTACCTGAAGTATCTCACATGCATTATGCTGGGATACTAGTCTGGAGGCATGGATATCCTGTATGAATATGGAGACACCACCACCTTTGGAGCTGTGGTCCATGTTTTAGGGATGACAGATGTGGAGTGAGTTATAGCCTGGTAGTGCAGGGGTGCTGTCTGCTGCTCTAAACCAGGTCTCAGTTACAGCACAAATGTCAATATTCTCCATTTTGAGGAGTGTTTTGAGTGATTGCATCTCGAGACCCTCAGATTACATTTATGTATAGCTGTTGCGGTGGTAATTTGATTTGGAACACCACCTAAAAAAGCACTATAGGGGTGGCAAGACATTTAGCCAGTACCTAGAAACCCAGGGGTGACAGATGCAGGCCATCTCTGGCAAGCCATCACAGTCTGTCAATCATGTCATCCCAATCAGACAGATACTGGATTCCCTGAGAATGACTCCAGATATTTAAGACAATTTTTGAAGTCAATCATTTGTTGTTTGTACTGTGTTATCATTCTGGGTGATAGTAGTATACTGCTCTGGGCTACTGTCATACTTGCCTGGACCACATAATATGAGTACCCCACCATGTCTCTTTTCATGTAGGCCAGGGAGGTATGTCTCAGGTCATTCACACACACACACACACACACACACACACACACACACACACACACACACACACACACACACATGCACACGGACAATAACAGGTGATACTTGTAGTTGTTGGGGAGTGACCTGTCTGGGTGTGTTATAAGTTGGATTCTGGCACCTGATTGACAGCTGACTCTTACCTTGAGGGGGACATCTGTGTTCCTCATTATTGAGTCATCTATGATTACTGTATTGGGCAAGGTGGTTAGCCTTATGGGCTCAGGTTGAGGGGCACACTGTGTAGGTGAGATATGTGTCCTGTGGTTTGCATTGTGCTGTGATGGTTGAGTGGGTATCTGTCTTGGTGGTCTCTGCTGTTTGGGTAAATGTCTATTGAGTGCCTCTGTGAAGGTGGTTGTGTGGTTTTTGTTTGTATGTCAGAGCTGTGATAGTGGGTGTTCTGGAGGGGTATGTGTTCCATGTTGTGTGGTGCAGGTGTTGACCCTTCTCCTCTTGACCAGCTAGTCCAGGCCACCCTGGATAGTTCATATCTTCCAATTCAGTGATATAGTGGTAGCTCTCACAAGTCTGAGTGTTGGGAGTTTAGAGGAAAGGGTTGTCTGTGTACATGAGGCATTTGCAACAGTGCCTCTGAATGCCCAACTGCAACAGGTTAATGGGCAAAAGCACAGAGAACTGCACTTTAATCATGCCGGGGAGGTGGTCATAACTACTAAGTACTGGAGCTAATTCTATAAGGAACAACTACTGCTGATGGCTCTCAGGTGTGCTAGAATAATTGATACAAAAACATGTTGAAATGCAAAGCTATTAGGCTATTTGAAGTGTAAGAGAGAAAGAACTAGCAACATCCAAGGAAAAAAAACTGAAGACAGGCTTTCTGGCACCTGTAATAGTTTACCTCAGCAGCTGTGCAGTTTTCAGCACCTTTGGCCAGTTGTCAACCCAGTAAGCGCAGTAGCCCATGCAATGACTGCATAACACTATAGTACAAATAACTAGATAGGCATAGATAGGCAGGAGTTTTAAACTCAATACTGGCAAGTAAGTGTGTGTGGGTTATATAATTTTGAATTGTGTATCACCTTGTAAACTTCCTATCACCCTACTTTACTAGACCTGCTGATGTCATTCACCTTAGAAGTACCTTGGGACTAAATTAAATTATGTAAGCTCCGTGGCACATCTGACACTATAGTACTTCATAATACTATAGTAGAAATAACTAGATTGGTAGGGGTTCTAATCTCAATACTGGCAACTGTTGTGTGTGTGTGTGCGTGTGTGCGTGTGTGCGTGTGTGCGTGTGTGCGTGTGTGTGTGTGTGTGTGTGTGTGTGTGTGTGTGTGTGTGTGTGTGTGCGTGTGTGTGTGTGTTTGTGTGAGAATCTTATACTGTGGGGGTAATACCATTTTGAGTTGGGTATCACACTGTAAACTTCCCATCACCCTACTTTACTAGGCCTGCTGATGTCATTCACCTTAGAAGTACCTTGGGACTAGGTGAAATTATGTAAGCTCTGTGGTGTATCTGATAACTGAGTATCACTATAGTAGAAATAACTAGATAGGTAGGGGTTCTAATCTCAATACTGGCACATGTTTGTGTGAGAATCATATACTGTGGGGGTTTACCATTTTGAGTTGGGTACCACCCTATAAACTTCCCATCATCCTACTTTCCTAATCCTGCTGATGTCATTCACCTTAGAAGTACCTTGGGACAAGTTTTAATTATCTAAGCTCTGTAGAACGTCTAATAACTGCATAACACTATAGTAGCAATAACTAGATAAGTAGTGGTTCTAATCTCAATACTGGCAACTGTGTGTGTGTTTGGGTGAAGATTATATTCTGTCTGGCTGATAACATGTTGATGTCTGTACCATCCATGCTTGTTTACCACCTTATGATGACATTACTTTATATAGCATGGTAACAGCATCTGCCTCACATGCAGCATGTTAAACCATTGTGCAAGCCATACCAGTGCATAGTCATCCCTTTTGGTAAAAACTCTGTACCCATGAACTACCACATAGGTGGTAGTCTACTTAACACCGAAAGTGTGATAAGATACCTTGGGACACAGGTGGACAGCAGTCTTTCTTTTGATAATCACATCGCCACAGTAGTCAGAAAATCCTTTTATGTGGCACACCTCATTACAAAAGGTTTCTCATCCAGGAAAAAAGAGGTAATTGTTCCCCTCTACTCATCACTCATTAGACCCATTATAGAGTACAATGCCCCTTTTGGTATGTACCTTACAAGACATCTACAACAACTAGAAAGGCCACAGAAATACCTCACAAAGAGGATTACTGGCCTCAAACAGATGCCCTACACAGACCGTCACAAAAAACTCCAGCTTTACTCTGTCACATATCACCTATGCAGAGGCGATCTCTGCCTAACATACAAAGCTATGTTAAACCCAGAGCTGTTGGACATGCTCCACTTAAAGAAATCCCAATCCCTCTGAGCTACACACTCTAGGGACCTAAACCTTGCCACCTCAATAAACAGAACATGCTGGAGGGATAGATTCCTGTCCCAGAGACTTCCCATACTCCAGAACAAACTACCTATCTATATCAAACAAAGCTCCTCATTAGCACTCTTCAAGAAAAATCTTGATGATTAGATGGGAGATAGGAAATTCACCCTGGGGATCACTTCTGTGGCTCTGCTTGACAGGGGCACAGGAAAATAATTTTCTTGGCTGGCAAAAGCCAGGGTACAGTTTGGCTAGGCTTATATAGGCCCTAGGGCCAATAGCCTAGTACCTACCTATAAACCTATGAACTTATGAACCAGTCCTCTGTACATATGTGTATGAAATATCCAGATGTTTGCAACTTATATGTATGTGATATTGTTGTCAAATCAGCCACAGTGAGTGTAGTGACACACATGGCAGCATCAGGTATCATACCTGACTGAAACATCATGCTGATACAACGTCTGCTACACTATCACTTGACCAGGCTTGTGGGAGTAATACATGGCTCCACATGCTATTTCTGGTGGGTTATCTCATGATTTATGAAGGCATTCAGAACATTATGTGTTGTAAGAGGGAGTGTGTTATGTCCCATGCATATAATCTATGTGAGGCATGTCATGTGTATATAGTACTACAGTACATCAAAGTGGAAATGTAGGTTTAATAATCTGTCTATGGTCACCTGTGTTTGTGTTACTGTATGCACATCCCCTGTGTCAGTCCTTAATGTATGCATGCAAAATATATAGCATTTTGTCTCTGTTTCACCCGGTGAACTCAGGAATACATACCACAAACCTGTCATACACAGTATCATGCATGCCTTTATCAACTGCATCAGGGTTGAGTGTATGGGAAAGAAATGGCAGAGCCAACAGGTGTTGGCAGGTGAATCTGTTGCAGTTAATGTAATAGCTACTGTTGTGACGGACCTGCTGACAGTACTGCAGTAACCAGTTCTGTATGTATGAGCCTGTGGTACTACACAACACTTAGGTGACATGTCTGAAGGCTACCTGTCTGTGACAAGGGGTATGTATGCAAGGTCACACTGTCTGACAACAGTGTCCCTCACACACTGTTGCATGCATACACACCTGGTACATGTACATATAAAGCTGTACCTTGCCTATGATATAGTCAGTGTATTCCCACTCTGCCATACTCCCTCTTGGAAATGTCTGTAATGCCACATCCTGCAGACACACAGACACCTGGAACACAGAATACATTATGTCAGACTACATTTAGTCAGTGGTACTAACAGCAGTAATGCATCCTGGCTAATAAGGTACATACACCTGTATGTGCACTCATAACAAATGCAAGCAGACAGCACCTTACATAGCATTACATTAGCTACACTGTACTATATTCACCTTGTGCATCAGACCCATATTAGCATGTCCCTGCATCAATGTTATGGATGACAGGGATGTGGCACAGGTATCATCATATGCACAGGGTGTGGTGTGGGTTTGCCAGAGGCCTAGGCTGGGCCATACAGTTGACATCATGTGTGTGTGTTTGGAGGGGTATCCAGTAGATAGTTTGTGCAGAGGTGTCGTGTGTGTCTGGAGGTGACTTGCCTGTGATACAGATGTGTGTGTGTGTGTGTGTGTGTGTGTGTGTGTGTGTGTGTGTGTGTGTGTGTGTGTGTGTGTGTGTGTGTGTGTATGTATGCACACAGTCACACCATGTGGCTGCCCTACACAGGGGTATGTTTGACAGCTGTGGACCATACATGGCAGGGTGTCCAGTTCACCATCTCTTGCCATGGACATGGGAACTGGTCCTGCCAGGGGTATCACTGGCACCACCAGGCCCGAGGCCAGATGTAGTCCTGATTTCTGATGGTGACTGATGTCTGCTGGATCCATCCTCCTAATGGGACTGGCCAGGACCACATGCCCATGGCCTGCTCCACTGTGACGTGGACAGCAACCCACCTTCTGTAGTGCTGGTGTCACGGCCACTATGGAAGTGTGAAGGTGCACAGCCCCATAGACTCTCAGCTGTTGTTGTTGCAGATCTACATCCATGTTGATTATGCCCATCTCCCACCAAATGCTCTAACACAGACATGCCACTGTCGGGGATTGCCAAGGTCTCACCCCACCATCTATTCATGACCTCAGTATTTTGATGTGTGGCCTCAACAAGGTCATGTATATCACCACATAAATCAGGAAGAGTTGCACCCACCACCCTGAGTATTTGTCTGGTGTGGTGTTCACTATGTGCCTGTGCATCAATGACAGCCCAAAACATGAATCTGGTAACACCTGCTGTAGCACTTGCAAGAGCAGTTTGATGAGCAGCAGCCCTCCTGTGAGTACCCCTGTCCATCTACCTGTGTGGGACCTCACCTGCACTCTGGCTATAGACAGTGTCTACATTCACACCTGCCATAGTCACCACACTAGCCTGTTCCATGCCACAACCTGCCAACTGTCCATCATCTGTGGCCACTGGTGACGGGCTATGTGTGGGCATTGTCACTGTGTGCGGGGATGGTGTGGATAAGAGTTGGATGGCAACCTTATGGCACAGATTCAGCACATGACAACTCACTATTCCTATCATCATTGTCAGAGTCTGCAGAAACAATGACATAATTTTCCAAGTGAGAGGACCCCGAATCCCATCACCACCTGTGAGGGGAAGGCAACATATGTACATTAATACCTGCACTTTGAGGTTGGCTGGTACACACACACACACACACACACACACACACACACACACACACACACACACACACACACACACATGCACACACAAATATGCACACACACACACACACACACACAAATATGCACACACATGTACACATGCACACACAGGCATGCACACACACACACACACACACACACACACACACACACACACACACACACACACACACACACACACACACACACACACACACACACTTACAGGTGAGGTGGCACAAATCTGTTACACAGACGTCACATTATCCAAATGGTGACATGCATGACAAACGACCCTCAACATCATGCATTGCAGCCAGTTTTACTACATGTAACTAGCAATATAGAACTCTGGGATACATGAGTAGTGTAACAGATGATGGCCCTTCCCCAGCACAGACTGCACCTATGTGCACATCATTGCTATTCACCTGTATAGCATAGTGGTAGCTACTACAGAACATACATCAGAACTGTACAGATCCTCACAGGATGTGTAGATATCTGGCTCATATGTTTGCTCTGTTTTTCATAACCCCTGTGTGTGTCTGATACATAACTGGGATGATCTGAGGAGTGACGCCACTGATTAATGGCATATACTTGAGTTTCATCCCTCCTAACCAGCAGTAAATGTATGGTCACACAATTCCTGTTACACCACCAACCTTCTAAGCTTACAGTGGATATGATAAGTGTACACGACCCTGTTAACATGCTACGTTCTTGTAATATATAAGATGAGACTGCAGTAATGCACTCCAATATATTACCCACTTTTCATGTGACATATGATCTGTGCAATCCATTCGATAAACACACAAATGTGGTACATGTATAATCTAATGAATGAAATATGTACAATATGGTGGTTGCATAAGTGTGCACACCCTTAAAATGATACTTTGTTGAAGCACCATGTAAGTGACTTACAGCATTCACTCTTCTTGGGAAGGTGTCTATCAGCATGGCACATCTTGACTTGGCATTATTTGACTACTCTTCCTTGCAAAGGTTCTCTAATGTCAGATTGCAAGGGAAGCTCATGTGCACAGCCCTCATCAAGTCACACTGGAGTTTTGCTATCAGGTATTATGTCTAGGAACTGGCTGGGCCAATCAATAACCATGGGCATGTTCAGGTAGAGCTATTCTTAGGTAGCTTTGGATGTATGCTTTGGGTCTTTGTCATGTTGAAGGCTAACACCCCTCCCCATCCTCAGCGTTCTTGCAGATGCCTGATGGATGTGGGCCAGACATAAGTGTTATTTTGAACTGTTCAAATTTCCACTACCATGACTACAGGCCCAGTTCCAGCTTTAGAACAGCATCCCCACAGCAGGCCAATTCCACTAGTGTGATTCACTATGGGGATGGTGGTCTTCAGGTGAAAAGAGGTGCTGCTTGTGCACCACACTTGCCTTTTGGTATTGTGGCTGTGAGGTCAATCCATAGTCTCATTACACCTTAACACATTTTCACACATGCCTGTGGGAGACTTGATGCACTGTATTGCAAGTCGTATCCACCCCTGGATGTTTTTTGGTGTGGGGAAATGGTTCCATCTTCTGACCCTACCCCATAGGCCAGACTTATGCAGAATATGGGAGATTGTTCTCACATGTAGTACACAACACCAGTACTTGCAAGAGATTCCTGCAACACTCTCAGTGTTGCTGCATGTCTCCTGGCAGCCACCCTGACCAGGTTTGGACATGTCTTTTCATCAGTTTTGGAGGAACTTCAGGTTCTTTTCAACAACACTGTTGTCCCATATCCAATCCACCTTTGGATGACTGTCTCCACTGTGTTCCATGGTTTATGCAATGCTGTGATAATGTTGTTGTACCCTACTCCTGAGTGATACCTTTCAAATATGAGATCTCTTTTCTGCTTTGAAAGCTGTCTGCAAGCCATCACTGTTGGTGTTGCAGGTAACTGAGCAAATGTCATGAATATTCTATTTGGACAGCATGCTGTTGTTTGGTGTCACTCAGAGTGCATTTACTTGATGGCAGGTATGTACCCAAGCAGACTAAATGCTGTCAGTAAATCACAAGCTGCTGCAATAAAATATTATCTGAAGAGTGTGCACACATATGCATCCAGCTTATTGTAAGGTTTGTATACTCCATATTCGGTGCCCAACAGATTGGTTGACTTTACAAGTGAATTGTTCATGTTATGGGTCACATTAAAGGTTGGAAAAGGTGTTGACTGACATATTGTGGTCTCAATTTTTGTATATTACAAACACCTGGCATCTTAACAGGGGTGTGTACACTGTTTATATCCACAGTATAAGAGTAATGCTTCACACATGTCCCTACCTTAGCCCCCCCCCCCCAATTTGGCTGGTCTCTGTCCAGAGTGCTTGCACTGCCAGGTTGTGAGGTATGCTACAGGAATGTTACAGTCTCTTCAGATAGGCCCCTGTGTTGACCAATGTGATGCAATGCAGTTAACCCCACCACAAGGGAACATGCACATAAAGCAATATGGCTATGACTGACAGTTGTGTGCATGGTAAATTGCATGCCCTTCACATGCCTGGGGTATTGGCAAACCACAACAGAGCAATTCCATACTCACCAGCTTCAGGCTGCTGGCCCACATGCAGACCAGAGGGACCTAGGTAGTTGTGGGAGAGAGGTATTGTCAGCAGAGTCATGTGGCATTGGTACAGGATGGATGCAGTATGTGCACACATTTGCAGTACAACCCCCAATACTACACAATTTGCTGTCCTTCACCATAGATGAGATGTGCATTTCTGTGCATTAGAAAACCCCATCCACAACTGCAATCTGACCTGACACATGCACGTAGCTAGTCTACAGATAGAAATATGTTTGCTACACTAGTCTAGTAATCTCCACTGTGGCCTTCCCTGCACGCTCCTCGTCCATTGTCTGGATGCCACCCACCTCCAGCATGTCGGGATTTGTACCCTGATGTTGTACTGGGATGGGTGCCCCAAGGTCCGTGAGGAGCTCCTCGGTGGATGTCAGTGGGGGCTGTATGGCTGGGCCCCACCTGTGGCTGTATCATCCCTGGCTACAGCAGCAGCCCTTCACTGGGCATTGTGCATGAGGTCGGTTGCACGATGCCGGACCTGCTCATATGTTCGTGCATGCATGCCAACATTGTTTACCCTGTGAACAAGGTCTTTCCTCAAAGTGGTCCTCTCCCACAGACATTGTTGTGTACGGCCAAACATTACACCATGGTTATGGATGATGGTTTTGATAATCAGAGTTGTCTCTGCCTCTGTGAAAGGCTGCATTTCACCTGGAAGACATAAACAGGAAACACATCACAGGACCTCATACAGTTGGCAACAGTATGGACAGAAATTGCACATCAACAGTTAATATTTGTAGCCACCACTCACAACCACACCATACCCCTTTAATCTATCAGCACAGTATCAGCTTGCATTGCACTCTTGGCCCTGATGTGCCATATTCCCCCAATGAGGAACAGTTAACCGCATAATCCTCTATTCCTCATTCATTTCCGTGTAGATGGATGACAGTGGCCATCTTCCATGTGGATGGGATGTGGATGGTGCTAAGGTTGTGTTTGACTACAGTGTGTGATGAAGTTGGGAGTACAGGCCCGAGTTCATGTAGTATGCAGACAGGGATGTTATCGGGCCTGATGGAGACTTAGTGTCGTTGCCTTTCAGTAGGCAATATGTACCTGCTCACTGTTGATGAGGTGAGGGATGTGGGTGATGTGCATATCCATCTATACGGATGGCGGGGACAGGGGGGTGATGTTACCACCCAACATGTCTGATGCAGGTTGCCTATAGCCATGGCATGTGTGTATGAGGTGTAATTGACCACCAGCACAGAGTGAATTGTGCTGTTGCCTCTGAGACTGACAACATATGTAGAGACAGCCTTCTGATTGGCTTTGGTGGTGTGGATGTGTCTGATTTGTACTCATAGTTAGCCTTACAGTGATTCACCTGTGACCTTATATACTTGTTCTGATAGAGGTGGACATGCTTCAAAGTTGTTTCTTGCATCTATGTGGCCCTGTACAGCCAGTATAGCAACCTATTATGTGGCTTGTGTATTGCTGCTGTCCACCAAAGGGGGTTACTCTACCTTGTTGGAGGCAGGTTTTACAGGTCAGGTATTGCTGAGTCCATACAGCTACAGTGGATATATAAAGTGCACACACCTTTTTTACAATGCCTGGTCTTTGTGCTATCCATACATGACACCACAATAACTCATTTCAAAACAATTCCCACCTTTAATGTGACCTATAGCCTGTACAATTCAATTGAAAAACATAACAATCTGTTAGGGGAAATAATATGCAAATTAAAATAAGTACAATAAGCTGGATGCATGATTGTGCATACCCTTAAACTGATACTTTGTTGAAGCACCTGTTGAAATAATTACAGCATTGAGTCTTCTTGGGTCGGAGTCAATCAGCATGGCACATCTTTATTTGGCAATAGTTGCCCACTCTTCCTTGCAACACTGCTCCAAATCTGTTAACTTGCAAGGGCAATCTGTTAACTTGCAAGGGCATCTCTTGTGCACAGCCCTATTTAGGTCAACCCACAGATTTCCTATTGGATTTTAGGTCTGGGCTCTGGCTGGGACATTCCCAAACTGTAATTTTCATTTGGTGGAGCCATTATTCTGCTCATGTGGATGTATAATTGGGGTCATTGTCATGTTGACAGGCAAAATCCCTCTTCATCTTCAGCTTTCTAGCAGATGACTGAATGTTTTGGGATGAAACTGATTGGTATTTGGAACTGTTCATAATTACCTCCACCTTGACTAAAGCCCCATTTACAGTTGAAGAAAAGAAACCCCAAAGCATGATACTGCCACCACCATGCTTCACCGGGGAATTGTAGACCAAATGTTCAATCTTCACCAGACCATGACATATTTTCCAACATGCTTTTGGGAGACTTGATGTAGTGTTTGGCAATGTTTGTCTGGCACTGGATATTTTTCTGTGTAAGAAAAGGTATCCGTCTTGCAACCCTACTCCATAGGCCAGACATATGGGGAATTCAGGAGATTGCTGTCACATGTGGTACACAAACAGTACTTGCCAGACATTCCTGCAGCCTCCTTCAGTGTTGCTGCATGTCTGCTGGCAGCCTCCATGGCCAGTTTTCTTCTTGTCTTTTAATCAATTTTGGATGGATGTCCAGGTGTTTGCAATGTCTCTGTTGTCTGATATCTTCTCCACTGTTTGATGACTGTCTGCACTGTAGTCCATAGTATATCCAATGCTGGGGACAGTTTTCTCTACTCTTCCCCTGACTGATACCTTTCCACAATGAGATCCCTTTGATGCTTTGTAAGCTTTCTGCAAAACATGGCTTTTGCTGTAACAGGCAACTGGGTAAATGTCACAAAAATCCTACTAAGACAGCTGAACATTATTTGGGGTTAATCGGAGTCTCTTTAACTGATGGCATGTGTGTACCCAAGAAGACTGAATGCTGTGATTACAGCAAGAGATGCTTCAACAAAGTATTAGTTTAAGGGTGTACACATTTATGCAATCAGCTTATAGTGTTATATTTTCTTCCCTAACAGATTTGTTTGTTTTTCAATAGAATTGTACATGTTATGGGTCACATTAAGGGTGAGAAATGTTTTGAAATTATTTTCTGTGGTCTCATTTCATATAGCACACAAAACTGGCATTTTAACAGGGCTGTGTACATTTTTGATATCCACTGTATGTAGGTGCTCATATAGCTGTTTGTGGTAGGCATGGACAGAGGGTCACAACATAGTCGGACACTTATCCTATTAAAACCTGAAAATCATGCCTATTCTAGTACCCATATCTGTGTCAGGGCAATGCAACAATCAGTAAAACATAATTGCCCTGACACTGATATGGGTCAGGGCAATGCAACAACCAGTAAAACATAATTGTTAAATGTTCACATGCAGCACTATTTGGTAATTGTAATAAAATGACACAATTGTGCATGTATGTCACTGATAACCTGTTTGCAGGTAAATGTTAAAAGTAAAAAAAACTCAGTTACATCAAGTACAGCAAGCAGATGGGCTATATTATACATACAGTTCAAATAAATTATGCAGGAGGGTATAATACCTACTAGTAGTAGTAAACAGCAAAAGCTTTATAAAAAAATGTATTTTATCATTGGAAATGGCCAAAAATGATCAAATCAGACAAGGGTCCATAGTTTGTTAATAACGTAATAAAGCAAATGTATAACCAAGTTTGTTAGTAACCTAATAAAGCAAGTGTATAGCCAAAGTGTTGGGCTGGCATACATTCTATTCTCGCAGTATAAAGCAAATAAACAATACTGCAATACTACAGGGGGAGGAGTACTTTCTCAGTTTTACACTGACTGTATAAGGAGTACTGCAAAAGGGTCTAAAATAAAGCTACAGGAAGGAAAATAACGTCTCATTCCTTCTTGACAATACTCTTTTAGGGGGGAGGGGAAACGAGGTATTAGTGCATTAGAAACACTGGTAAACAGATTAAACTTGACAGGCCAAGATATTTTACAAGTTGCTAATGCCTA
Source organism: Protopterus annectens (assembly GCF_019279795.1). Lineage (NCBI taxonomy): Eukaryota > Metazoa > Chordata > Ceratodontiformes > Protopteridae > Protopterus > Protopterus annectens. The sequence goes on along the minus strand of NC_056732.1, from coordinate 260,095,876 downwards.
TTATGCTAGTTATTATTGTATTGTTTAGTATTAAATTGTATTTATAACCTGTTAAACTGTAGAAGCTATACAAGAAATGACTTAAAATTGCTTTATTAAAGCTATACAAGACAGAGAGAGAGTAAAATATGTAAAAAATGAGCAATACTGGTCACTATTTTTAATATGTTTTGGCAAGACAATGTTGGTATGCAAAAAGCATGAATATTTCTAGTTGTTGGGTATGTAGTTGCCTCTGGTGACAATTCCACTAGATACTTCTAAAGAGACACAACACTTTTCCAAGATTTTGCTTAATGTTAATGTTACTACATTTGTAAGATTAGACTAAATGGACTTTACAGTGACAAACACAGAAGAATTCAGTACAAATGAAATTAATGTCTAGCAATGAATATGTGTGGAGACCCATTTAAAAAATGGGTCTAGGGTACCTACTAGATTGAAATGCATGAGTAACAAACAGTCTGTGTACATATATACTGTATAAGAACACATTATAAAGTAACAAGTTCAAAAGTAATTTGTCAATTTGCTATTTTATCACTGGTTTTTGGACAATATCACTAGTTGTAATTTTATCACTGTTTTTTGGACCATCATTTTATCTGTTGGTTACCCCAGTTAGAGGAAAATTATATTAACATATTGCACTCATACAGCTAATGGACTAATATGTAAACAGCATTCTTCAGCATATAAACCATGTTTTTTTTAAAATCTTTAAGTATTAAAACCCAGTTCAGTACTTTAAGATGTTAACTTCACTGTCAACCAATGTGTTAATGGGCAGTCCAGAAATATGACCACAATGTTATGGCTAAAATGACATTGAAACTGTATATTTTTAGCACTAAATAATGCTTGTAGTAGCACATAGTTCTTCTCTCTTATAGATATTAGTCTATCTTTAATATTTTGGTATAAAATTATTAATAAAACTAAACAATTAATTCAACAGCTGCAAAGAGTTAATGGAACAGTTCCAAGTCATGAATTAAGTTCTGTGATTGTAAAAAAAAAACAAATTAATCAAGTTAGAAAATAAAGCTAAAGCAGACACAGTCCATAACTGGTGAAATATTTTCACAGAATGGTCTGCAAAAGAAAAAGTTGTTAGATACATTCAGTTTTGGTAGTAACACTTTTATATCATTGTATTAACTATGTAAAATTGCATTTTGCCTTGTTGTATCAAAGAAGACCAAAGGTTTTGTTTCCTAATGTGTTTTCTGTATAATCTGACAAAATATACATATTAATATAAACTGTTTTAAAAATAAAGAGAGGTAATTGTTAGAGTGTGTTCAACAGTGAATAAAAGATTGAAATTAATTATGTTGTAAATATGCTGAAAGATAAAGCATAGAATAAAAAAGTTTGCTTGAATATATGTATAGAGTTTAGCAATGTAAAATGGGCATCCATATTATATGTATAACAGACAGGCCTCTTCACAGCATCAGCAAAAAAGCCTAAAAAGCAATTCTGGAAAGCAAGTATTACATGCTTTTCTCATGTTTGCAGAACAGTTTATAAACTCAGCAATATGTAAACTTTTACAAAGCTGTTTCCTCAGAAAACACATTCTTCGATGGTATCAGTTCCTTATTTCAATATTAGCAGCAAAACAGTTTGATGTATTCTTACAACTGTTTCCTTTCAGACTTCTGTTATGACTTTTTATAAAATCAGCAGAAAAACAGTTCTTATTATGTGCATTTTCACATCAGCAGATATGGTTTCACAGAAGGACAATACTGCTTTATAACAAAACATTTCCTTAAACAAGTCTGGAAAGTAAAGTATCAGCAGAAAAAGGAAAAACAGTATCTTAAGTGCATGAGAATAACAATATATAAGACTTTATACTAAACTATGTTAGAGGTATTTTGTAGGAACACACTTAGGTTCCAAGTTAACTGGAAAATGGAAAGCCATAAAGCCATCGTCCATATCAGTTGTGAAGAAAAAACTTTGCACGTTAAATTTGTAAACTACAGTTGTTTGTCTCATTTGTTATAAATATGTTATTTAATAGTAATGTAACTGTGCTTATAATGAAATAGTATTGTGCTTGAAAATATATTTCTTTATCAGTGTGCAATTTGGAAGGCTTGGTGCTTTAAAAAAGATGCAGTCATGCAAAGCTCTGTGTCTCTGATTCAACAGCAAACAACCAGCATGACTTTGTGTCTTAAGAAGACTTTGAGTCCAGCACAGCACAGCAGCACCTTCCTTCCTTCAGAAAATTAAGTTTTTCAGCTGTAAACATATATGTCTGTTGTATGCACTGAAACTGATATTACACACATGTAAAGCACGCACAATTTATTTATCCGACTGCTTGCAACCCATGTCAGTTGTTTTGTGCCTTCCAGCTGAACATACGCATACATACTGTGCATGTGCTCAGGTGATACCCGGTATACATTTCTGTTCTATATTAATATGGCACACTGTATTTACAGTCAGGACATCTGGACGATGGCACACATAGATGGGTGGCAAAGGCACATCAGTATTGGTGTCTATATCATATTATCATACAATGTAAATAGCGAATGCTATTTCATTGTACTGATAATATCGAAACAACAAAACAACGAACAAACGGAACAGCAAATTTTTTCCCAGATAAAAAAATTTGCTGCTCTGTAAAAAAAAAAAAAAAAAAAAAAATTAACACAAATTTAAGTTGGAGGCTTCGCCCACCACACCACACCCCCACACTTAAATATACCAACTCCGAGATTGCACCATAGTGGAGGAAATGGCAAAGTCCCGAAGATGGCCCACCACATTTTTTCCCATTCCTGATATCATCCCAGTGATGTTGTGGAATCCCACACATGTTGTGGGGGTAAGGGCCATAAATATGAGGGCAAAGGCTGGACAACATGTGGAACTCTGTACAGTCAAGAGGTTGGTGTATAGAGAATGCTCTTAGATGCCCTTATAACAAATTTTATGTGGGGTAGAGTAAGAAGTGTTTTAAAATTAGGCTGTTAGAACATGTGAGAGATATTACTAATAAGAAAGAAGGCAGTTCTATAGCTGTACATTTTAATAAATCTCGCCATGGGGACAGTAGAGGGTTACAAGGTACTGTTTTGGAAAAAGTATGTTTCTCAGTTTGATCAACAGTTATAAAAGAACAATTGTTATGTAAATAATAAATTTATATTTTTAAATTTGATACTTTATCCCTTAGGGGGTTAAATGAAGAGTGTCATTGGAGGCTGTGTATTTAAATATGTAATTAAATGTTAATTGCTTCTTGTATTTAAGGCAAATATTTCTTGTGATGTTTTACTCCTTGAAGGCTTTGGCCAAGACATCAGAGTATACTAAATTTGTGTGAATTACTGACTGGTTGTTTTTCTGTTTACTATCTTCAGTCATTTTAGTTGTTTTGCTAAGAGGTCCGTGTATGTCTGGCCATTGTGTATGGCCTATCATGATTTTGTAGCAGTGTTCTGTTTACTTATAAGCTGGACTGTGGTGGGGGGGGGAGCAAATGTCAGTGGCATGGATCCTTTTGTATCCAACTGTGCATGCTGCTCCAGGTATGGTTAGTCTATCAACAGTATAGGTTTGTATGGGCATTTTGAGACATGCCCCATACCACCCCATAACTATGGCTAGACTGTGACCTGGCACAGTATATGTAGTGGTATTGTGTGACACTCATTGAGGATACATCTGTCCACAAAGCCGTTATAGTGCTCTATTTGGTAGACTTACCAGTATGTAGCTGTGACTGCGGTGCAATTGGTTGTTTGTATGCATTTTCACACTGGTGTCTGTTTGTCAGTGCAGTTCCATCCCTGCAGTGCATGCTGTAGTAGCTAATGCATATGTAATTCCCCAAAGCTGCTTTGGGGTAGTGATGTGTTGTCCTGACTGTATTCTGGATGGGACTTGGTGACATGCTTGCCAGCTCAGTGTAGTTTCCTTAATGTTGCATAGCTGTGCACACAGGTCTCAACCCACCAGGTGTTCATAGGATGTACAGTTGTCTGCCTCACACATTTGGTCTGGTCCCCATGACAGTTATGTATTGCTGACAATTCAGTGGGATGATGTGTGGAATTTACTCACTACAAAATGACAGACAACTGATTTCTCAGACATCTGATATTGCATTCAACATATGTTAGGATGAACGGTGTTACTGCAGCAACTTACACAGTTTATCTACCCAATTATTTCCAATGTGTCCCTATTTCCATACCCTGGTCCCACCACTTTGTCTGGCTTGGTCCAGACTCCTTGTACTAAGGTACTCAGAGGTAAGAAAGTACTGCATATTATAGGAAAATTTTAACTATATATATATATATATATATATATATATATATATATATATATATATATATATATGTATATACATGTGTGTATATTTCTCATGCTTTTTTATATGTTCCCTTACATATTAATGTATCCCCATACATGTATGAATATATATATATATATATATATATATATATATGTGTGTGTGTGTGTGTATATAAAATTATATATATATATATATATATATATATATATATATATATATATATATATATTATATACATGCACCTCAGTATTTATTGCTAATATAGCTATATATTGTTATACATATATATGTATCTCCATACATCTCTCTCTCTTTCTCTCTCTCTCTGTATATATATATATATATATATATATATATATATATATATATATATATATTTATATCTACATATATATACAAGGAAGCAGTTCAAGTAAATTAGTAGCAGTTGCTGACAAACAATCCAAAACACTGCAATTTCAATAAAATCTGTTTAATGCAACATCCAAAATGTAAGCGCTTTCACGGAAATGCTTTCCGCTTCTTCAGATGTTCTGAAGGAGCGGAAAACATTTCCGTGAAAGCGCTTACGTTTTGGATGTTGCATTAAACAGATTTTATTGAAATAGCAGTGTTTTGGATTGTTTGTCAGCAACTGCTACTAATTTACTTGAACTGCTGCTTCCTTTTGGTGGTTTTCTTGCATTTTTGTGGGATTTATTGTTTTTGTGGATCTATATATATATATATATATATATATATATATATATATATATATATATATATATATATATATATATATATGTGTGTGTGTAAATACCAATCATTAGTGATTCCACAGTGTCCATTCTGTAAGGTAAACTGACTGTACTGAGTGATATATTTGAAAAACATCCTAAAATCCCTATAGCTAAGATGGCCTAGTAGTAAATCACTGCGACTATGGTGTACAGGGTCTTGGGTTCAAGACCTGTAAGGGCTGTTTATTTTGTTGCTGGGCAGAACAGAAGCTGATGTAGGCAGAGTGATTAAGGCACTTTTAAGGAGTTGTAAGTGGGTTTGCATGGGTTTCAGTGATGCTAAGCGATGCCAACACATGGTTAAACTAATAGGTGCTTAACCCATATAGACTTCACTTCGTGATGCTTACCAGTGCGCAAATCTGCATAGCTGACCAACCTGCTGCTTAGCATTCATGTTTGAGCCATGCTTAAACCTGTTAAGCATAGCTGAGCATTGGTAACCATTGCTTACATTCCATTCTTAGAAAATAGCAGAGTAATGACTTCATTTAGTAAGTGTATATGATTTCCTTTGCATAACATGCCTGTATGTGCTGTATTACAGTAGCAAAGGATGTGACTATACTGTATGGAACACTTGGGTAGACATGGGTGGTTTCAATTGTTATATGCACTCACACTTCCATGTCAGACCAGCTACAATGCCCTCATTGACAAAAAATAATTTACCACATATTTCACTATTAAAATAGTACATTTAACACTGCTTTTCCATTTAAAATCAGATTGCCTGCCTGTTGTAGTACTCAAACCATGCCATCCTGCATGCAAAGCCAGAACTATGATCACTGCACTATCCTGTTCTGGGGATCTCCTATTGAATATTAATATCATATTATTATATTAACTGTAGAGTATTGTGTTTCTTAACCATGACATTGAGGACTGCTGTCATGTAGTAATGGCATACATTTCAGTTTCAGACTTCTATCCTTTAGAACATTCATGCTAATGCATAACCTGTTTTCTATTTACTTTCTGTCTGTCCTCTGTGCAGATGGGATGACACCGCTACTCAGGCTGTGGTAGGCTACACTGCAGAATGGGTCTGAGAAGCCATGCCTGTGTTCATGCAGGATGCAGCCAGGAATGGTATTAGGCCTATGAAGACCTTTATGTGTTGCCTTTGACAGGGCATCACAGGCATGCTTTGTGATCATGAGGGTAGGGTGGCAGGTGCTCTACATGCACATGTGTACCTATGGGGGGACTGGGGGTGATGTTTACATGTCTGCAGATGGTCATTTATATCTTTCATGTGTGTCTTGCCCCTTTTCCTTGCCTGTGCAAGGGACATTACAGAGGTGTGGGGGCTACAGCTTCACAGACAGTAGGTGGGAATACTACACAGGACAGGACATGTGTGGACAGCCCAACAACATGGGGGACAAAGCTCCAGAATTGGGTGCAGATTGTATGTCAGTAGTGCTGTTATACACATGAAGGGTTGCTAGATTGATAGGGTTAATCTGGACATGCATTTACTGAGTGACTTGACGTCTGACAGTGATATATCTCTAACATGCCTCTCATCTGGCATGCTGTCCACAGACTGGCCAGATGTTTGCCTGTTATGGTTGGCCTGTTCCTCAGACAGTAGTTGTCCTTCAAAAATCAGTAGGGGACTCTGGGGAATGCAGTCATTAAATACTAACATCCATTGCTATTACTGACTTCATATCCCTCAGAAAGGATATATTACAACAAACCCAGTAACACCAGCAACCATTTCAATGTATAACAGAAATATGTGCAATATACACCTGTGTTTGGGCCTCTGTCCCCAAATTATGTTGGGTTTTGTCCAGCTGTCATGCACTAAGAGGCTCACAGGTATTTAGTATAATTATGAATTTCTTTCATTCCTGCTACCATCCCAGTGATGTAGTAGACCCAAAGACATGTTTTGGGGAAGAGGCCATAAATATGAGTCCTGAGCCTGTACATTCTGAGGTAAACTGTACATTTGAGATGTCTGTGTATGTCTGGCCATTGTTAACAGACTGTCAGGATTGTGTAGAACTGTAGTGTGTACATGTTATTTGGGCTGTATAAGCAGGGGTGTACATGTGAGTGTCATGGCCCTTTTTTATCTGACTGTGCATGCTGCTCTGGTTTCTGTTTCCCTATCAGCTGTTATATGTTTGTATGGGCAGACCTTGACATGTCCCATAACACCTCCAGATTCCCACTACACTGTGGCTTGGGGCAGTATATGTAGGGGTAATGTGTGAGTGGAAACGGGATATGTGTGTTGACATTATCATTATAGTGCAGTGTTCAGTTTGCTTACTGGTATGTCACTGTGACTGTGGTGCAATAGTTTGTGGGTATGCACTTTCACATCATTGTCTCTTTTCCACTGGTGTTATATCCCTGTAGTGCCTGTTATATTTGCAAATGTATGTGTACAGCCACAGAGCTGGATTTTGGTAGTGTTATGTCAGCCTGCTTATAGTTTGGACGGTGCTTGGTAGCTCAGTGCAGTGTCCCTACTGGTGTGTTATGTCCACATGTTCATAGGATGTACTGTTGTCTGGCCAATACCTTTGGTCTGGTCCCCATAACTGTTGTGGATTCCTGACGCATCAGTGAAGTAATGTGAAGATTGGGGTTAATAACTAATGAGAAGCAATTGAGTCCCAGACCTGTAATATTTCAGTCAATATATGTTAGGACTAACAGTGTCAGTACAGCAACTTTCTCATCTTATCTACTCACGTATTTTGGATATGTCTCTATTGTCATGCCTTTGTCCTCCCACTTTGTCAGGCTTGGTCCAGATTCATTGCACTAAGGGGCTCTGAGCATACCTCTCCACTGCCAGGCTTTCACAGAATGTCCAGATGTTTGGCAAATGCTTTGGTTCTGTTCCACAGTTTATTTGTATTTGTCTGGTAAATCACTGTGATGATCCAAGGATTTATGTCAGTGAATAATGACATAACATGTCAGTTCCCATCCTCATATCCTTCAGATGTGTCTGCTGAAACGCACCCTGTTGCTGTACAAATGTTTGCTTATGACAGCAATATTTGGAATATTGTCCCTATATGTGGCCCATTTCCCCTCCACTTTGTACAGCCTTTGTACAGATTTCTTGCACTAAGAGGTTGATAAGTATGGTTCTGAGGTATGGCTGCACTGCATGTTATATAAATACATGTATATCTATCTATCTATCTATCTATATATATATATATATATATATATATATATATATATATATATATGGGAGCCCTTCATTTGTTCGAACATTCAAATATTCGAAACTCATATGGCCGACACCATATGAGCAAACGTTTAGAAGGCCGACAAATGATAACTGAGATCCTGCTAGAGTGCGGGACTTGAGATTCCCCTTTCCTGCACTGTAGTGTGATCTCGGAGTGAGAATAAGTAGCAGGGAGTGTGGAGGGTTCAGGGGGGGCTTGCCCTCCTGCATAACACAGTTTTACTGTGTTTACAGGTAGGTAAGTGGTGCTATTTCAGAATGTCGGTCTTTTGGAATGTCGATCATATGGTGTTGGCCATATGAAAGTCGGCATTCTGAATGGTCGATATTCTGAAGTAGACCCATATATATATATATATATATATATATATATATATATATATATATATATATATATATATTCCTTCTTTTATATATATATATATATATATATATATATATATATATATATATATACATAGATATGTGTGTATATTATGTATCTATGTTTTCATATATATGTTTCAACAGAATGCATAAACAGCTGTGAATGTCTACAGAATTTGGAAGTGAACTTGGACACTCAAACCCTTGAGAGAGGGGTGAGGACAATAGTAATGTGTTGTCATGCTAACTGGACTGGATTACGTGTCCAGTGGACACATGTGCAAAATGGTCAGCTATGTATAGGCATAATTTTTTTGGGGAACAGATTGCCCTTTTTTTTTAAGGTAAAAGTGGGGTGTTGGGGAAGGATAGTAGGTACATTTGGGGAGGTATGTTTGGCAGGAAGACAGACAAGACAGACAAGATAGCAGACAGGGGTGGCATATGACACATGTGGGGGGTAAACACCTTGGATGGAGGGGGTGTTTGGGAATTGGATGCACATGAGTTCCCAAATGGATACAGTGGGACTGAGGTCCCCACCCATGGGCAGTCACCACTGCACCTTCACGGCTCCAAAGGTGGCTGTGCTGGGGGCTGAACAGGAGGGGCAGGCTGATCCTCAAGTTGCACCAGGTGGCCCTCAAGCTGATGCAGCTGTTCACCAAACTTGACCGGAAGACATTGCATACCAATCCCCGGACCTGACTACGGGTGACAGTCTCCTCTCCGAGCCCGCTCCTAGGGGGGCCGAGCCTCGTCCCCTGAGGCAGTTCCACCCAAAGGTGGTGCAGGACCAATGGAAGAGGAAGGCCTGTGTTGGGTCCGCAATCTGCTGGGTCCCATTGCCATGGCCTGATGAGGTGGGACAGGTGGATCTGCTAGGATCTGCCTTCCCAGACGTGCTATGTTGTTCAGGTTTTAAAAAATATGTTGGTTAGTCATAAACAACACATTTCAAGATTAGTTATAACAGCATGCATGGGTGTTCCAACTGACCCCATAAAACAGTTTTGAAACAGTTGCATACCAAACAGAACACATGCATGTATGGAACCACAGTGGGCATTATAACGGCATGCAAGTTACATGGATAGCAATAGGCCACCAATTATAGTATTTGAATGAGGTTCATTAATATTCACGCAATTCATTTTTTATATACCAATAAAACACAAGTCCCAACAGTGGGTTTGGAGAAACACATACCCATTATTTATGTGTATACATTATTGATGCATATAGGGGTGGGGGAGAGAGAGAGAGATAGCAATTAACAGCTGTATAGACTTCTATTTTTCACAAGTATACTGATCAGTACTCTACTCATTACTCTCCAGGTCTGACCTCAGTTTACATGTGCCTATGGCCTGAGTTGGACAGTGGAAATGTTGTACACAGAGTATATTACTAATGCCTTCTTATGGCTACTACAAACATTTCCTTACCTGGCAGACCTGTGGAGGAAGTTTCTGTTAACAATACCTGACTTTCTGCACATATTCACATATTCAGGGTTACATATATGACACTGAATGGGGTGTCCTGCACTCATGCTGTGTGCATGTGCTACTGACATACTTTGCCAGGATATTTATCTGTTACCCTGGTTATTGGCAGTGGTGACCACTAGCCATAACCGCGTGACAGTTGAGGGGCATGTATCGGAAAAAAGCGTTTGCTGTATGTACTTAGCTTGCTGTCATCTGCAGCCTTGGGATTGGACAGTGGAAGTGTTGTACACAGTATATAGTAAAGTCTTTCTACAGATACTACAAACATTTCCTTACCTGGCAGACCTGTGGAGGAAATTTCTATTAACAGTACTTGCCAATGTCTACACATATTCACATATTCTTGTGTGACAATATGCATTAAGCTTATTACCACTACCATGATTTGAACCGTGTCTGTTTGTACTAAAAAGGTACACCACTCCTGTGTTTCATTACAATGAGCTATTGATGAATTGCTAACTCTTACTTGACATTTTACTTCCTACTACTGTCTGGTTTGACATAGTACAATCTGGAAAGCAAGGGTTAACACAAAGCCCTGCTGCAGGGGTAAAATATTAGATTTTACAGCTTACTATTCAGGTTGAAAATCTTGGTAAATGGCACATTTCATATAGTTGTTCACCTGTTTTACAGCTCCACAATCTTTGTAAGATGAGCCTCACTTCATACTTGCTGTCAGAGCTACGCTTGCTGTGCAGAACCTGTACACATTTATACTCCTACCACAACATAACAAAGTAAACACAACAGTCTGGGGTTTTTACTTTTATTGAACGTTATGGAAATCTTTAGTTTTAAATATCCTGTACATCACTATTAATTTGCTAATGGTCATTTATTAATTACACACAGTACACACTTTACCTACTGGTAGTTGACATTTTACTCTTTTCTATTTATTTGCTCTGAACACTGCAAGCTAGATTTGTACTCACCAGCCTCCTGGAGCAGCCTTAGAACCTGTTTGTACCCTGTCATCTGCAGCTGTACAGGAGACAACGAAACATTTATGCATACCTATCAATCACATACTCAGGCTGGACCTTGGGAACAATAAGTGATACTGATACTTATACACTTCTGGGACATTCTGTGCCCATGTGTCTTGGGTCCACTGGTCCAAGAGCTTCCTCTTCCTATGCTTGAGGTCAGCATAATGGTGCCAGACCTGCTCACCAGTTCGAGGGATGCCAGTAGCACTGGTGACGTCACATGCAAGATGGTCCCAGGCCTCCACTTTGCATTGTGAGCCCTGGTACTGGTCTTACAGCAGTCTCCCTTCATGGTCTTTCACAAGGAGTCCAACTATGACCCTGGACTCCTGAATGCCCCAACACTGTACCTGAAAGTGTGTACCCTCACCAACGCCAGTCATAGTGCCTGCAGTGATCAGCTACAACTGGTTATGGCTGTATTCCCACCTGTGAGGTTTAAATAGAGCCAAATTCCCACCCTTTGCCAACAATGGACCATTTTGAATATGCTGAGCTAAGCTAAACAATGGGCAAACCCGCTTAGCTAAGGTTGGCAGTGTTTAAAGGGATAGATGTTGAGCACTGCTTACCAATACACAAATCCGCTTAGCTGGGCTACTTATGCTTAGCATTTACATTTAAGCAATGCTTACACCAACTTAGCATAGCTGAGCACTACTTAGCATTGCTCACATTTCATTTTATAAAGTACCAGGATTGTCGGATTGATTGCTCATTACTAACATATTATAATTTTATGTTTACCTTCCATGACATCTCCCTATGTACTTTCATTAAATTATATTCTTGTGTAACTATACTGTATAGGGCACTTGTGTTTATATGGGGGTTTCACATGTTTTCTAGACTGACATCTCAGATTTGGACCTGCGACACTACCCTGGTTGACTAGAAACAGTTGCTACATTATTTAATTTTACAAAAATAATTTTAAACCTACTTTACTCATAGAAAAGAAAGTTGCCTGTCTTGGTACTCAAACCGTGAGCACCTGCACGTAAAGCCAGGACTCTAACCGCTACACTGTCACAGTTTGGAAATTTAACCTCTATATTTGCATTTATCTCCTAGGGAATGTTTAAGCTATGCTAAGCGGATGGCCATAACATGCACACCTGCTTAGCTAAGCTTAAACATTCCTTAGGCTTGAAAAAAAAAGGTTTATATTATTTTCTTATTATTATGTTATATAAGTGAGTCTTGTGGTGTTCTGACAAGACGTTGAGGACTACAATCATGAAATAATGGCATTCTTTTGACTTTCAGGCTTCTATCCTTCAGGGACTCCTGCTAATACATATTCTGTTATCTATCAACTTTCTAAGTGTGTGAGGACAACATTTTCAGGCATGTCCCTAATGTATTATTTATTCCTCCCATCAGTTGTGCCTTTGTTAACTTGCACTGCTGTAAGGGAGTATTGGCATACATTTGCTTTCAGACTTCTACCCTTCCATAATTCATGCTAATGCATGGCCTGTTCTCTATCAACTTTCTGTGTTTGTGAGGGCTATACATATGTTTTGTCACTTTTGGGGGATTTATCCCCCATTATGTGTGCATTTGCACACATTTTCTGCTTTAGCAGGTTGCAGAAGTGTTATATGGCACTTTAGCAATGTAGGGGGTGTGTCACAGAACCTGTCACACAACCCCTGCATTGCTTTCTTGTTGCCGATGTTTATTTCAGTATCCACAGACACTGACATGATAATTTGTTCATTTCAGTGTCTGCAGACACTGAAATACTAGCATAATATTAGAAGAAAGCTCTAATATTATGCCAGTTCAGCTTAGAAAATGCTGTACAGCACTTTCTGAGTGCAGGGGGCATGTTTAGTGTCTGTGCACTACTTGGACACATCCCCTGAACTCGTTCATGGTTCGCGTCCATATAGGAAGTACAGCAGCAGTGCACCTTCATGAATATTCAAGGTGCGCTGCTGCTCTAAACTTACATGAACGACTTTGTGCAAGAATAGTCTTATTTCTTGCACAGAGTTTGTTGAATCTGGGGGTATATTCCTTCTTCAATGCCACTGATTCCTGAAAAGGAATCTTTGCAACCCCCCCTTCCTTTCAATGAGTCTCTAGCCTCTTTATTCTAATATTCAGGGTTTATAATTTCACTTCTCTAACTTCCTGTCTGATCCTTTATACCTTGCTACTCATCTCCTGCTATTTAAAGTACTCCCATCTAATTAGTATTTCTAACTTTGTTCTCTTATTAGTATGTGAGAATTTTCTCATCTGCTGTCTCATTTACATAACAAACTCCTTTCTTTTCAGGAGAAACAGATCAGTCTTTCATTGTCTTTGTACCAGCACCCCCACCTCCATTGAGAATGCAATATGGACCTGAGACTGGGCTGAAAGTGCCACTGGTATGGAGAAGGTCTACTTAAATACTCACATGGTGCTTTTGATCAAAAGCCACATGTCAATCATACTTGCAGTCTCTTTCAAGGGGGCATAAAAGATGCAGTCTACCTCCTCTGGACTATGCATACTCCATACTCCAAATATCCCCAGAGTCAACTTCCTCACATATCAGCTGTGGATTCTGACTTCCTTTGGGCTGCCTGACCACACCAATAGGAATTCTATCTCAATTTGGGTTCATTGCTATATTACATTTCTTCCCTAAAAGCACTGCCATTCTTGGTTATATCAAATCCCTCACACTTTTACTAAATTCTACCCTGGGTATAATATCATTCTTCTTCGTACCATAAAATGTTGCCACTCTCACAGGCCCAAACTAGCTTGTAGTTGCAAAATTAACCATTTGCCTTGCCTATCTTGTAAAAACCTTGAGACACTCCAATCAAATGTATTCTGCAATAGTATTGTCACACCTCTCTTGAAGAATAGTGGACAGCTAGTATATCTATTCCCAGGCTACCCTGTCATAAAAGATTGTGCCAGTCTCCTTTTAATTTTGACTTGCTGCAGCAATACTATTTGGGGGAACCAAACCAATTAATAAAAGCTGCAACTTTAATGGAGGTGGGAGACACTCTGTCATTCCACGTCTAAGTATACTGCTTCCTACCTTATCCACATCTGTCCCTATACAGTTCCAGACTGAACCAATGACACTATCCTACACAGAAATTATGAAATAAGAAAAAAAAGTCTTTCTCCTTGAAATAGCTGTAGCAACTATTAAACTAAAATTAATTTAACTATCTAAGTTTCCCAATAATACCTTAAAAGCACACTGCAACTTGCCCTCAACCAAACTGTTGAAAAAGAAAAAAAAAATGCCACTATCTTACGTACAGTGGGGTGAGCCACACTAGAGATGAATACACCCCAATCAGAAATGAGTAACTGAAAGGGAATTATACTCACTTCTCCCACTTCTCTTTCACACACAGGTACATTTACAAGCATCAGACAATGCATTACTTAGCTATGATAGATAATTATCAATGTAAGTTAAAGCTCCTAATGACACCTGTAATAAAAGTATAAAAAACATATGAAAACTTCAACACTTTTACAAGCACAACTGCAGTCCATCACTTTACTCTTCAAGGGGGATGCAGCCTCTCTGCAGGGCCACCCAGATGGTCTACCTCAACCCCCAGATGAAAAAGGAAGACTGTTATTTCCTTGAAAGCTGCATGACGTCCACAGATATGTATAAGTGTCACAGTTCTCTGAACTACTTCCTACCTCCTTATTTTCATTTGGGACTGGCACTCTACCAAAGACCATTCCATCAGTGTGATCTCAGGAATACAGAAGCTCAAGTCCATTTGACTGGCTAGTAGATTAGATACAGTCTGAAATCTGTTGGTCATTTGCAAAAATCCTTCACAGTCTTCTCCTTTAATCACACTTGCTTTCCTTGAAGAGGTACCCACTGACCAGTAGTGCATTCCTGCTTCCATTTTTTTATTGTGATGACCTTTATTATGGGGACAGAGGGGGAGTCATAATAGGATCATAGGAGATAACTAGGCTATTGACCAGGAGGTCATTTTAAGCCTAGCTGTTTCGACCCAATATAATACCATAAAAGTACTAGTCAATACCCAAGGCTGCATTTAGTGATGATTTCCCATGTCCAGGAGGGTTGTAGGCATTATCCCCGGTAAGAATTTACGGTGCCCAATCCACTCATCCAGGTTCCTCTTGAGCAGTGTCATAGAGGTGCTCTGTTTCACATGAATTGGTAGCCTGCTCCAAAGACACATCAGTCACTGGGGGATAAATCTGTCCCTCCAGCATGTCTTATTTAAGTGACAGGCCATACTTAAGTCTCTGGAATGGGTAGCTCTAGACCCATTTGATTTACAGATATGCAGTAAGTCCAATCTCTTTTCTTAATAATTTTGGAGGTCAAGTTGTGGTGTGTGGCAGCACCTTTAAAACCATCTGAAGACCTTTCCCTGGTGCCTTGGTTTTGCCCTTCAGTAAACTGCTCAACTTCTTCTGAGGAAGAAAATAAGATGGACATATTCCCTTTAGAGAGATGAAGCACCACAAGAGATCTTAAAAGAACCAAAAATCCTAACTCCTGACACTTCCTTAGAAAGACTGCCATTGCCTTCCTTCTGTTATATAGCATTGCACTATAGTCCAGAGCTGTTCTTACTGTATGCTCTGCTATTTCTAACATTGTTCCCAAGTCTCTCACCTTCCAGAGAAAAGCCACTCAAATCATTGTAGTCCACATACTTGAAACTGAAATATCTAGGAACATTATTGTTGGGCAGTCTACAGATGATGTGGTGTGCCCTTTTAATGTATTGGGTTTTTTGGCATCTCACTATTTTATAAATTTCATCCTTAATAAAGGTGATGGGGTTGAGACCTTCAGTTTTTTCATGTAGACCTACCACTCTCAGACTATTACATGTTGATCTATTTTTCATGTATTGTAGTTACTGCTCCAACCTTTGCCAGTGTAACTGTAGCTCTTGAGTGGGTTGCCACAATGGCAATTTGTTCCCCAATCTCCATGTGCTGTTCCCTGACTGCTGTTTCATTAGTGGTCAGTCTAGTGTTATAATTTACAGTGTCCAGCTTAATTTGCTGGACTTTCACTGATCTAGTGTGCATAATTTCTGACAGAGTCTCTATGGGCCAATGAATAGCTCATAGATCATGTTTCAATTAACCCTTTTCTTCCAACATAACTGCATTAGGTCAATATTCCCTGACATATAACACTGAGTTTTGGTCATTTTCTTAAAAGAACAGATTATATGAGTTGGAAATGAAAACATGTCTTCTAGCTGAATGTCTGTGACATTTTTCCTGGTTAATGCTTATTAAAAACACATTTATCTTGCTTTTATACATCCGGGTGAATGGAGAGCAAGAATTATGGTTTCACTTCCATGCATGTGCTCTTGTGTACCCTAGTAATTCCTGTTTTAATACAAGATGTATTAAGTGCAGGTAGGAAAATAATTAGATTGCTATATAGTTATTTAGTACTTGTGCAAAGTGGACATAATCTTAGTATGCATTGGTTATGTGTCAATAGAGCATTTGCCTATGGATTAGATATCTGTTTAACACAAAAACAGTGGCATGAAAATATTAAGTTGCAGTTCAGTTGTTCTTGAAATTATTTACTGTTGCTTAGGATCATATTTCCTTCTGGATAGTATTACATAATTAAGCTATAGGGATGGATAATAGTGAGTCCCCATAATGATTATTTCATTTATTTAATCCTATTTGCTTTGATTCTATAATCTCTGCTGTTGAGGTGGTTTGTGTTCTTGATTATCTAATGTGGGACAGTTTTTTTTATTAGGTTATGTATTAGTCTGAGATGAGAAAATGTTATCTTCATTTGGAGTTATATCCAGTTTATCTTTTGTTTTGCTAAACAGTGGTCTGTTCTGTTTGGTACATATGCTGCAAATGTAGCTACTGTATTGTAGGTTTGCAATGTACCAGAAAGCCTCCTCCTACTTCCCCCTACAACAGAGGCAGGTCAGCACTGGCTGCTCCCTCCCACCTTTATCAGCTAGGCCAGCACCTGGCCATTCATGGATCTTGGGTAATCCGAGAAAGAGTCACCCCGGGATTCATGAACCTTGCGCTAGGCGCACGCATAGCGTAGGCGTTACAACACCAAATATGGCCGCCGAGCAATTCAGGTACGATCCAATCCCACGTGCACTACCGGCGTGCGCTGGATCTGCGCCGCCTCCGGCGTAGGTATGCTAAACACCCCATGTGCGGTGTTGCACCATGCAAATGAAGGCATATAGCGATCCACGAAGTGGCGCAGGCGTAGCATAAGGCCACGGCAATGTAAACCAAAAAAATGGTTTACATTTTCCCAAACATAACATAGGAGTAACGGAAGGCTGTCAGCGTCAGGTATCACACTGTTGCCATATGCCAATGGCGAAAGACACAGAGAATGTCAAAAGAAAACATGCACAACATGTAAATAATAACATAAATGGTATATCCACAGAAACTCACAGCAGAACCCCAGGACATGTCTGCGGAAGGTGCAAAACAATGAAATAATATGACAATGTTATAAAACAGCAGCGTAATACACATCAGCTTCACAGCCACAATACACCATGGTATGCATGGAAAGCCACAACCACGGTGCAAGGGTTGCCAAGGACTCGCGGCAATGTTCGGCGTGGTAACTATGAATTAGTAGTCAATGCCATGCAAATGAGGCAGATAATACTGAATCGCAAAACCCCCGCCGGCGTAAGGCTGTACCAAATGGCACAGCGGTAATTCACCGAGGAGTGTCTCAGAGGGAATACATGTCACCTGCAGAGGGGTGTGCCACTGTAGGAGGTAGCACATTGGAGCTCAGCAAACCTGGGCTGTACATTGCACATCACAGCTGCAGGACCGGCGTGTGGGGAAATAGTTGAGCTGAGAGCACACAATGCGCAGAGGTGCATGTGCACGAGGATGACTATATTCCCTTAACCCAGTCATGTGATGCTTGCCCTGAAAATAACATCAGAAACAGGAAGGTGATGTTGAGAATATGAGGAAATGCGGAAGCAGTGTAATTGGAGTAGTAATGAGCAATCAACACTAATCAACCCACGAAGGCCAATCGGCGGCAGCTGACAACTCTGCATGCAGAAACCTGCAAAACGGGATAGGGGAGGCATATGAATGCAAAGAAAGTCGGGGAGGTAGCAGATTGCAAAGAGTGAAGACCTGACACAGCAGAGCCAAGCAGACAGGCAGCATAACAGCGGCGGCACACAAAACGCACGATATGCCATGTCCCAGAAACCACACATGACAGGGCTCTGCAGGATGCATGCCAGGAAATAGTAGGTGCAACGTGCAGAAACAGTAAGGGAAGGTCGAAAGGTAATCCATTGCAGGCAAGAGTAATGCAACACCAAAGGCAACAGCGTTGCAGTGCCAACGGTAGAACACGGAAGATAATCCCCAGATACGGCCGCACAGACACACCCTATGACATCACCGGGTGTACAGCACAACAGTATAAAGTGTGAATGCACACAACACACAGCCATGTATTCCCAAACGCCGCACCATAGGTGTAAACACACGGGGAACTTTTAAAATGTACATGTTGGGTGCTGCCGTGGCCGTGATCCATCAGCATGTGTTAGAGACAGACGGTGTTGTGGAGGAGGGTGCCGACAACTACCGTAGGCCTCAGAGGAGGAGGAGAGTGTTCAGACCAAAGGTAACCTACCAGGGGCTACAAGACCTGGAGATAGTAGAGCGTTACAGGGTGGATAGGGACACATTGCAGCAAATAGTGGAGCTGTGCCGGCCACGCCTGAGAACAAGAAACAACAGAGGGGAGCCCATCCCAGTGGACACAAAGGTATGTGTAAGCTTGCGAATACTGGCCACAGGTACCTTTCAAAGGCCAACTGGGGATATAATGGGCATCTCACAGGCATCAGCATCCAGGGTACTACACCAGTTTCTGGATGCCATGTTACCACATGCCAATGAGCATATATACTTCCCCAGATCACAGGAGGAGTTGGCTAGCAATATGTGCCACTTCCACCATGTGGCACAATACCCGGAGGTACTGGGTGCGATAGACTGTACGCACATACAAATCAAGTCACCACCTGGGGAGCAGGGTAGATGCTACATAAACCGCAAGGGATTCCCCTCCATCAATTGCCAGGTCGTGTGCAATGCGCAGGGCATTATCATGGTTGTGTGTGCTGGCAGCCCTGGAAGCTACCACGACTCCCATATCTGGCATGCCTCACAGCTGTACCAGGTATTCGCCAGGGGGGACATCCCACAAGGCCACCTTGTGTGGGGATGCTGGCTATGCACTGGAGCCGTGGATGATGACTCCCATCAGAAATGCACACACACACATGCAAGAACGCCATAATGAGGCACACGCACAAACCAGAATAATCATAGAGCGTGTGTTTGGGATGCTGAAATCACGGTTCCGGTGCTTGGATACATCTGGTGGAGCCCTGCAGTACTCTCCAGGCACATGTGCCCACATATTCATAGTATGTGCCATGCTACATAATATGATCCTGCGGAAGCAGCTGCTGCAGGGACATAATGGTGAAGGGCCACAAAGCCCACCACAATTGCCAAGTCCAGTCCAGGCACAGAGGGTTCAGGACCATGAACACACTGTGCCAGCCCCAGTAGGCAGACGGAGGCGTACCCAATATGCCTATGCCCTGGCAAAGAGGGAACGTATAGCACATACTCTGACAGTGTAGGCCCCATGGACTGACACCTCCCTACCTGCACACACAGTGAAATGGACGGCACACAAACAAGACCACCCGTAAAGTGTACCGTATGGGTGGCCCCATGTGTGACTCCAACATAGGCAGCACCCAAACACTGTACACCAAACAGCCAGCGGAGCATGGAACGCCAACACCTGAACCGTACGCGGGTCCCACAGCAGACGGCGTTGCTGTATACTGCCACGTTTGCCGCAAGGTGTATACATATAAACATGTATATATGTGCATATACATATATGTAGATAGATATAATTACATATATAGAAATATATGTACACATATACATACAAGTACTACAGGTAAGACAGGGAATCAGAGGGATGTAAGGTGACAGAGATGTAACACGCGATATCTGTACATAGTATACATAGTGAAACGACAACCTGAGCATCCGGGAGGTTTAACAGAAGAATATACTGCCAACCATGGAAAGGGCAACATACCAAAATGCATAACCGCGAGTCGGAATGATCGCCAGGCCACAGTACAGTAACAGTACATGCGCGGGTAATACTATGATGATATGAGGGGGGAGGTAGACACCGCCGCCGGTGATGTGGCCCACGCAGGTACTGTGTGCAACCGTCCCCATGACTGCCGTAGTATGTGTATGTGTGCGGTGAGGGTGCCGTGTGTGTCGCTGTGCGAGTGTAATGTGTGTGTCTCTGTAATATGTGTATGTTGGTGCCATGTTAGAGGCAGAGTGGAATAATATGTGTAGGCATACAGTACATTAGCCACAGGCATATGTACACCAGTAGTCCCAAAGTAGTAGTGAGAGCCCCACCCTGGCTAGGCGTGTGGCGACATATAACGATGCAAAGTGACAATGTCCCAGAATGTAGCACAGGAATATACCCCACAGGAAATGGAAAGGACGTATGTACTAATCATGACCGTATGTATGACACCAATATGCTAATTGCAAAACGATACGTTGGCAAAGTCACACAGCAATAGGTATGTACCGCGGAAATACGTATGTGCTACCTCGGTACTGACCATGGCCACGTATCGGCCCGTAAACACCGCTGTGTGCTTTACAAGTGTCAAACACGCAATCCCCACCTGAATAGGTGGCAACCACTGGCAAACAGGCCATCCCAAGTACAGGACCACAATGACTGTAAATATCTGGGACAGAATGACAAGGGATAGTCGTCACATACAAACAACCGCTGATATACCACAGATGTGACGAAGGAATACACGCATGAAGCACACACGCAGGCGATACCAACACCACATGACAACAACACAACCTACACTCCCAGACCAACAGACAATTAACTGTCAACTCCCCAGGCAGGGATAGAGCACACAGACAACCATATCGTGTATGTAGAGATGCAAGGCCCACAACCCGTATCCGTCACCTACAACCTCCGATATCCCCCATCGTACATATTAAAGGGATACAAGCCGTAATAGCAGCACAAACATACAGGCAGTCAATGACATCTGCATAACCGCAACATCTCGCGTGGGAAACACAATCAACAGTGGATGCATACTTGCATGCGTTGTTTAAAGGAATACAACAGCTATGTTACACATCCGAATGCAGAACGCCATCAACAGACGCCGTCAGGACAGGGACACCCACATGTCGAACCTAATACCATACCCAACACACACAATCCACGGCTAACACCACTGCGAAATGTACCTGTCGCCACACATA
Organism: Protopterus annectens; assembly: GCF_019279795.1. Classification (NCBI taxonomy): domain Eukaryota; kingdom Metazoa; phylum Chordata; order Ceratodontiformes; family Protopteridae; genus Protopterus; species Protopterus annectens. Next base: position 260,074,199 of record NC_056732.1, on the reverse strand, counting down.
GCGGCTGCAGTTACACATAACATAACACAATACAGACCATCTCCATGAAGGTAGGGCAAATAGCCAACGCCCAGAGGACGAATCCAACCATACCCCAGTTACGACACGTAATGTCCGAATGGAGGAGATGCACAGGTGATATGCGCACAATTACACACTGAGGAACAGCAATTGGTAGGATGAACCCACATGTTGCAGGTATCGACGGATATAAGGATGACTTCCAGGATATTCAAACCGTATGCTCATACCGAACCAGCAGTGTACAACAGAAAGAGTAATAAATAGGAATACCGATACATGGAACGAAAAACGGAATGAAACACCGACAAGGTATGTAGAACACACGATATGTACGGGTGTGTAATGCATGATGTGTATGACGAAGCTGTACTGTATGAGAATGGTGTTTGTAAGTAATGATACTTGTCCATAATACAGAGAGTGGTGAAAGGTGGTTATGTAGTGCTATCCTGCTGAACATACCAACGACTGTGGACACCGTGTGCACAGCAGTGGGACATCATGCACACAGCCGAGACACCACAAGGGCTGCCACAGGGGGGCATAAGAGAGAACAATTCCAGACCACACGCCGATGCTGGCAGTGGATGTCCAACAAGGAAGTGCCATAGCAGGGGATAGGACATGTATGTATACTGTCACAGCACACATGTGTATGGGCATATACCGTCAATGTCATACGTAATGTGCACCCGACATGCATGTATGCCTTGCAGTAGGGGATACTATATCAACTATGTGCAATGTAAAGCTGTCATGGTGGATATGACAGACATTATACACAGTATCACAGGCATATCATGCATAATGGAGGCATTGCCTATTGGTATGTACAATAACAGGATATATATGGCCTGTAGGTATGGGACAGAGTAGTAGCATCATAGCCATCCGAAATGGAAGGAACACCAAGTAACCATGCCCAAACGATCTGTAGCAGGTGCATTGTGGGCAACAATGAAGTCTGGCAGGTCCATGTGTAAACACATGTGCAGTGTACACAGTAGTGTCACCTCCCCATGGTAGTGTCCAGTGAACAGCAGAGGTGGGTGTCAACTGCATGTTTACACAGTACTGCTGCTGTGGTGGTACCATGACTACATGTCACTCAAACAGCAAGGGAGCTATCACATGAACAGTGCCACTGTGTGTCCCTGTGGGATGTGCACAGGACCTATGTTCCACAGCATGGTGTGTGTTGTGTCTGCAGAAGTAACACAGAAGCCCAGCCCATGCAGTATGGCATGTGTGCACATATCCATGAGCAGTCCGTTCACACTGCCCACTGCAATCATCATGTATGAGGAGTATATGCATCAGTAATGCAGAAGACATGGTCTGTGTCAGAGCAGAAGACACCCCTGTGTATGTGGTATGCAGATGTGTACAGATGTGTTTTCCATCTGTCAGCCGCATATGTAAACTGTCCGAGCCTGGTACACATCGTGGCATGACAATGCTGTGCCATGTAAAGTCGTAGCCATTGTGGAAGGTACACCATGAATGTGGTATTGTACTATTGACCATGTGTAGATGTGTGTATGCCACAGGTACAATGGCTACCTATGTACCAGCATCACACACAGTACAGACAGGTGTGGCCCTGCAGAAGTGTATCCATGCCACAGTGGAATACGGTAACCACAAGACCGTGTGGGGCATTTGTGTGTACAGCAACCATGTACAATGTGATATGCATGTACAGGGCCAGTATCCATGTAATAGTCAGTGGGTGAATGTTGCTATGCAAAGGTGATGTGCATGCACCATGTGTCATGCATCCTGATGCCATGACACCCACATGATGTATCTGCCACACTGACACCCGTATGGTCGTTATCGGTATGAGCTGGTGGAGCTATAATGGCGCCAGGTATGTAGATGTGGGATATCTAGGCATGGACAGTACTCTGTGACAGCATGTTGTGTATGTAAGCAAATAGTGAACATGAGGGGCCCCATGACTGAGGACTGTGTAATGCCATATGTACCTGACATGTAGTAGGTAGTATGATATGCTTGCACCACTGTGTGTCCTGTCCAGGAGTCATATAGCCTCACATCCTGAGACACAGGGTATGATGTGCAGGTGGATGTGTACATTGCCAATACCAGAACATGGAATGGTGCTGAAGAGCAATGTCAGGACAACGTCTGATTTGTTGCCCTCTGTACCACCCCAACCACCCATGCAATGGTACGACAGGTGGCCAGCATGTGTATGTGGCATGCTGTGGCACACAGAAGCCCAACAAGGGTGCCAGGAAAGGCATGGAGGCCATCAATGTGTGCGTGAAGCACGTTTGTGAGGATGTGCCCCAGTGCCATACAGAACGGTCCAGTCATGGGTGTACGAATGCAGTCCCACACGTGCAAAGCAGTGCCACCCATGGGTAGTGCGATAGATGCGGCTGTGCGGTGGTCAAGGTACACAATGTCTGACAACAGGCTAGCAGTGAATATAGTGGGCTGGTGTGGAGACACATACCAAGCAGGTTGGTGGGACAGAACAGCTAGGGGCATTGGAAGGTGACATCGGTCCAGTGTCCCAGGACATAATGTGTGCATGTCAGTACCATGTATGTGTCCACAGGGACACTACGATGTTCATGTATGGATTGCAACCCTGTAGTGAGTGAGAGTGTGTATTGTTGGTAAGTACACCATCGCCTGGCACGTTGCCAACATTATCTCGGTCTGCAATGCCTGGGTGACTATTGTATGTGACATTGAATGTGGATGTAGCCAAACAACACAGACATACCACCACACTGCCTGAGGCCCCACACTGCAATGTGCAGCTGTCATGCGTAGGTAGCTAGCCTTGGAGCATGTGATGGACCACGAGGACCCACCATGGCTGACAAGTGATGCACCCCACACATGTGAATATACACCACCATGCAACAGCCTGCACATGTGCCCATACATCAGATGTGCATGGAACATGACCACCACCTTGGCGTCTGTGAAAAGGTCAGTACCACCATGTCTCTGTGTGGAATAGCATGGTCCCTACCATTGTGTACATGCTACGGAAGTGCGCTGTGGTATGTGTCAGCATATGTATGTACACTGTCCATCTGCCGGGGTGTCATGCCATTAACAACTGCTGTCAGCAGATGTCAGTAGTACTGGCTGTAGTACACATGTTCCGTGTATGCTGCGATGGGTGTGTGTCCAGGGTGTGGCTAGCAGGGCCATGAAGCATATGTGTTCATCCACCAAAGAGGGGATAACCCCAGGTTTAACACACCAGACACATGGAGGTATTGTGCATGCTGAGGGTAGTGTAGGTATGGTATGTGTTGTGTAATGTGTCATCCAGCTGGGTGGAGTGCATGCCTCAAGCATGTGTAGGTACATGGGTGTCCATTCTAGGGGAGTGTGGGTTGCTGTCAGCACATGGCAGTATCAGCTGTCTGAGGCCCAATGTACAGTATAACAACACAGACAGCATGTAACCTGTGGTGTACAATGTAAACTCTGTTGCGTGTTACAATGTGTCTAGCGGTCACAAACATGGGTATCTGCGCATTGAGTACCTATGATGCATTGTGTTCGGCAAATATCCAGGATGTGTGCAAAACACTGTGTGATGTGGGATCCCCTCACCTGTGTGTGTTGCAGTCCAGGTATGTGCCTGGGAGGTATGATCCGTGTACAATCTGTACTTGCAGGCATGCTGCGCAGAGCATGGAGGCAGGTCCCAGTCACTGCAGATAAATGTGAGTGGTGCACTAGTGTGTGTGCCTTGCTTGTGTGCAGCACAGTGGAAGGTGCAAGCATTGTCCCACATGACCCCATGCCGTGCCTGCCTGTAACAGCCCTGCTGGAGACAGTCATGTGACACCACCACAGAGGCAGTATAGCATGTGAAGATGTACATGTGTGCTCCACACCCCAGGCAGATGGTCGCAGGTCATGTGTGCCACAGCAGTGTGGTCGACCAGGACTGTCATAGTGGTCAGATACCACATGCCTGTATAACTACAGTATGAGCATAGGCAACAGTTGCAGTGACACAGTAGGTCAATGTACAGTGTCCCTGTGTTCAGACCACTGCCTACTGTACAGTTGGCTAGATACACACCCAGAGGGTGAATATACCGGTGAGCCATCACATGTCCCAGTACACCTAGCCTGTGTAATGCCATCACAGGGCGGTCACAATAACACGTTGTATGAGAGATATGTCGTACCAGGTGATGTGTCATGTGTGCATATGTTGAGTTGCACAGCTGTTCACACGTCCGCAACATATCAGTGCATGATGCCTAGTGTTACATGATGTGTGGAACTGCACTGTGATCCACAACAGGGTCATCTGAGACAGGTGTGTTGTGAATGGTGTAACCCATGGTTCCACGGGATATACACCGGTGCTGTTGGCTGCCATGCTGGGGGCCACCAGTGGTGCCTACAGTGGTCATACAGACATACTGCACACATTGTTCTGGCAGGAATGTCCATTGTTATAGATGATGTGTTACTACGTGAAGGTAGGTGTGTGTTGTGAATGTTACCCATCCAGATGTGACCATCAGGTGCAGTCATGGTTGTCGACAGCATCACACCCATCCACAGCTGTCAGCACCCTGTCCCCAGAATGGGTGTCAGCCGCCCTCGTACTGTGTGACCTATGTGCAGATGGTGGAACACCTACTACTGGCTGGCTAACAGTGTCATCTAGGAAGGCTATGTGATGGCTGGAATACGCTGTTATAATGTATAATGATGGTATCCCAATGAAGTACATGGAATCACATACAGTAAGCCATGGCTGGCATGTAAACCATGTACAACAATGACTGTGTGACAGACACAAACAGTGCTGAGCCATGTTGAACATGCACCCATGAGAACACCAAATGAGGTATGTTGCACATATCGATGTACAACTGTCAGCTATGGGCACAGCATGGATGCAGACGCATATCCCCCACAGGCAGTACCACACCATGTAGGTAGGGGGGCATTGCATGACTACATGTGACAGTTGCTGTACCACCACATGTACTGCATATCCATCATATAGGGGTAGCAGTGGTACGTGACTGTTGGACATGCCTGTACATATGACCATGTCCCACAGGATATGTGTTACGTGTGTACAACACCTGTTGTACCCTCATCAAGCTGTGAAGTGTATGGCTGCCAGTGTACCTGTGTGACATGTTGTGCAATGGGTGCAAAGGTACGCAGTAGTGCATTGCATGCCCACATGTCCCACACAGGTGCATAGCCTGAACATACAATACAAAGAGGGTGTTGGATCATAGCAACCCACAAGAGGAGATGGGTACGGGTGGCAACCCACTACCACCTGTCCGGGTAAGGTGTGCATTTCCATGACACATTAGCACCTGAGATGTTAGCAGTACAGCTGTACAGGGTGGCATGCATATTCGATCACTAATACCCCTGTGTGTTCCACCACTGGCCTGTTGACAGACAGACACCAACACAATGTGCAGCATTGACATGTGCACAGCACATCACCGCTGGCTACTGTAGAACAGGTTTGCCGTGTAGACACGTGCACAGAACATCTGCACCAGCCACACTCAAACACATTATGTGTTGAACCCCACCATCATTGTAGCCCATGCCACAGACAGATGTTCATGCATCTGTGTATGTACAGCTGGGAATGTCCCTGGCCTAGCAGTATAGCTGTGTCAGTGTTGCGAACAATATACTGAATGGGCTGGGTGTGTGAGGTGTGCGTCATACGTGTATGGTCCGATGGATGATACCATCAGTGCCCCCGCTATGTGAACATCCCTGTCCCCATACATGGATACCTATGCTGTGCCCAACACCACGGTCCTTGTGGGAGGGATGGTGCTGTGTGGTGCACCTGCTGACATGGCGGTGGCAGCAGGCACTGGATGTAGACATATGTGGTACCCATGTCAGGCCAGGCTACCATCCATGTGCACGGGATATCATTGTGTGGGCACATACAGCACTGTGTTGAACAATATCACAGCACATAGCACCTGTCAGAGGTAATGTGTATGCATGGATGTGCGATACCAGCATGCACCATACACACCCCCACCAAGCTGCATGCTGCCTACCTTGCAGAAGGCCATTGTCCACACCATGATGATAGACATGTGTAATGTCCATATACACATAGCAATGACATATGGAATGGACAGCCACCCTCCCAATATCTGTACCCCCCAGGTGGGACACATCCCTGTGCCATGTATGTGACATACCCTGTCATACCATGCAGCCCTGTCCAGCAAGGCTGCACGTGCTATCAAAGTCATACATGGTGCGATGGCCAAATGGCACTTGCACTATCAACCGTCCAGAGCAGCAATGTGGCACTGATGCACCTTGTGGTGTCACAGGTGCTGTGTGTTGGCGTGTACAACGTGCGTGCGCACATGCTATGTATGACCATCCCTGCTAATGTCATATGATTACACAATGTCCCATGTGTATCACATGTGCAATACAGGTGAGCCGTGGCAGGTTGTCCAACACCTGTACAGTGCTGTGTAGATGTACATGGCACAACACATGCATGTACAGGTGTCCAAGTGTTTGTGTGCAGTGCCACTGCTGACGTCCATAATGGCTGCGTCCATGATGCCTAGTGACATATACACAGCATCCAGGTGAACAGTAGAACTGTGTGCACATTGGGACACGTGCCAACTGGTATGAACACAGGTGCAGGCAGGTACACATGTCCACAGCAGGTTACCATCAACATGGTGTGTGTACAGTGTGATGAGTTGACACACAGATAAGATATGATACCCGCTGCTTAATGGTGTGACAGCAACACGTCAGCTGTGTCAGTGCCATGATGCATCACAGAGATTGCTGTGCAGATGTCGTACATGTCATAGCGATGTATGTCCAGCGGTATGCCAGTACATCAGTGTAAATGTGACCTGTCACCATCATTATGTCTTACAGATAATGCCACGTTTTAGGCTGCCAGCCTTCAGCCGCCAGGAGGATGACGTAATCATACAGTTGCTCCATGACAACTATGACCTGCTATTCAGCCATGTTCCACAGCAAGCACAGCAGCGGGATGACCTGTGGCAGGATATGTGCAGGAGGGTGAACGACGTGGGTGGCAACAACTGCACCTACCAGCAGATACGCCGACACTGCACGGACCTAATATGGCATGAGAAACAGTATGCCGCCGCAATCGCCAGAGAACAAGGTGGAACAGGTGGTGGGCCACCAACCCAGCACCCACTCAGACACACGGAGGAGCTCCTGGCCAGTCTGGGGACACCCAGGGAACATCATGCAGAAACACTCACTGCCATCATGGAGGTGGGTGTCTCCCAACCAACGAGCCTGGAGCTGCCTGGTAAGTCAGTCTTGCATATGTGTATGATAACTGATGCAGGTGTGGGTGTCACAGTACACCACATAATGTACCAACACATGCCAGGTATATGGCCACACAAGCCGCATACTACAGTATGCTACGTTGTGTTTGCAGACATGTGCATAACACATGCTACCACACAGGTACATGATGTGACATGCACAGTGCTTACTGTGGCTACAGTCATGGATAATGTTTATACTGTTGTGTCGCCCCTATACAGGTACCTCTGGCATGTCGCACAGCCATGGGTCCATTGCAGGTGAGACTGTTGTTAGTAACAGGCATGTTACAGTGTATAGATATTCACCATGTGGCCAGGTATGACATGCACACCTGGGTTCTGCTCCAGTCACGGTATACAGGTTGCACCACCTGACACACATGCCACCCATGTACAGTAGATACAACCGTTAGTATACACCGGCATGAAACCACAGAACCCATCGGTGTGATATGTGCAGTCAGCTATGCATACAATGGTGGAGGTGTTCTACAATGGCTGCATATGTAGTATGCATTGGAATGCCATTTGTCGTATGCACACAGTACCACATAGTGAGCTGTGATCTGGCCAGCACACAGGTGTTACCAGTGTGACATATGCCCCTGCATTGTGTGCACACGTTGTGACATGGCACATGACATGTCCCACGCACGTGGTGTTCTGTCTGCAATATTGTCACACCATGACATGACCTACGCCTGACATAGCAGACATCCACACTGTCTGCATAGCCCTCTGGATTGTGACACCTCCGACTTGTATGGGTGTATGTCACATGGGCCACCACAGGGATGGGTACACGATGCCCACCACACACAATTGTCCATTACCCAGTCAAACATGGCCATGGGTGATACCTACAGGCATGTTGCCACACAGTACATCTGGAGTAGATAGACACCGTTGCACATTGTCCACACATAGTGCGATTATAGCTGTAGTGGACCACCTGTACATCTGATGTGGTACACCAGACAACCGGAATGCCTGTCTGCAGCCACTGGAGGTGCCACCAATGTCTACCATATACGTGCTGTGGAACAGCTTGACTGTGTTGCAGACATGGCAATGCAATGCATCCATGTTATGCATCACACAGAAACATACCTGTGTCCTGCTGCCATGCAGTGGCACAGTGCCTGTACTCCCCACTGTATAGCTATGTACACGGCTCACACCAACCACACCTGCACAGACATCTTTGTTACACATGCATTCTATCTGTAGCCTGTACACATAACACTGCACTGTGACGTCCAGTATGATGCGGTGCATGTGGTGGGACACCATTGTCACATGTCCACATGTTATCGCACATGTTGGCGGAGTACATGTCAAAGTGACGCCAGCCATGTGTACTGTTAACCTGCCTGTGGCCACACGGTGTATCACGGTGATGCATGCAGACTACCATGAATGTGTGTACTGCATGCCTACTGAAATGACACCTGCTTGATGTAGTGTGCACCCCAGGGCAGTATGCATACTACCACTATTAATGTCTGGCCTGCATTCACTGAGCTGTGGTGTGGGAATGCTGCATGCCATCTGCAATATCACATGCATGATGTGTCTGCGTGTGTGTGTCTGCGTGTGTGTGTCAGCATGTGTGTGTCTGCGTGTGTGTCTGCATGTGTGCCTGTGTGTGTGTGTGTGTGTGTCTGTGTGTGTGTCTGCGTGTGTGTGTGTGTGTGTGTGTGTCTGTGTGTCTGCGTGTGTAATGTATCTTACAGTATGTCTTTGTATTCACAGGTGGTGTAGGTGCGTTCCCCTCCTGCGGTCCATCTGATGCTAGTGTCCCCACAGATACTAGCGGTGATGACCATATGCATGAGGCACAGGCAGGGTTGTCAGGGCAGAAGCTGTCCTATTGGTTACCATCCAACCTATGTCCCCTTCATCTCCGCACACGGTTCTGATGCCGACACATACCACATCACCGCTGCCCATAGAGGAAGGACAGTCAGCGTCTGTTGGCATTGAGCAGGAATGTGTGGTGGCTACAGAAGGTGCGGGTACACACCATGTTGCCAGTGTAATGACTGGTGATGTGCCACACAGGCATGTGGCTGGTGCTGCTTGTAGGAGGACCTCTGGCAGACATGCACCTGCTGTACAGGGTGCAGCAGCTGGTATCACCAGACGCATGTTCCAGACTGTAATGGCAGCACAGGCACGTGCTGAACGGCAGAACCAAGAAGGGCAGAGGCTGCAGAGGGCCGCAATCCGTTCCCTAAATGAGAACATCCAGTCATTGGCGAATGCTCAACAGCAGATTGCTAATGTTCTGGATAGGCGATTAGGTGAGATGGTTGGAATCCTCGACCGAGGCATGTCAATGCGCGAGCGTGAGCTGTCTGTGCTGGAACACCTGGTAAGGGTGAGGCGTAAGACACGTGGCCATAGGCCAGCAACACCACCTAGTGTAGGTCGACGTGTGCGTGCCACCTCTCATGCCCACTCACACAGTGCCGGTAGCAGCAGCAGTGCAGCTGCTGCTACACCAACCACACCAGGACACAGCAGGCCACATGGACATGGCCCTGGCTGGTCCCAGCGTGGACACGGTTCCAGCGGACATGTGTCATCGGACAGTGGCCACTCCATACCTCTACCAGGTAGTGCCCGTGCGACCCCAGGCAGGTACGGGTCACGTGGCCGCAGACGGACACAGTGAGCCATACAACCTGCACTGTACAGTCTGGGGCTGCCAAGTATACCCCGTGTAGGCATCACAGATGGCTGAACTGTGTACACACATACCCACACACGGCAGACACAACTGTAGGGCTCCACCACATCCACATGCATTCTGCACAGTCATGCCCAGTAAATGCACCGGCCCTTACACACACACATGATGTCATCCATTGGTACAGCCTATGCCCCTGGCACACATATCACCCTATGCATATGATGAAGCCTCTGCCGCATCACTGTCATCCACACCATCGGTGCACAGTTATGCACATATATTCTGATGCACAGGGTGGACAAGATAGTGAGAGGTGTATGTGATACCTGTGTACGCATAGTGTGTGATGTGTATGTTGCAGTGGTTGTGTATGACAAGTGACAGGTGCGTATGTGACATGGGTTGTGTACTGTCATCATGCAGCAGACATACCATGTAGTGCAGGTGCAGCATACATTGAGCTGTGTACACGGTATGTGTGATGGTTACATGTGTAGCACCATGTTGGTTCTGTTAACCTGTATGCCTCATATGGTGTACTTGCATGTGCCTACTGGGAGCACTGTTATCAGTCCCCCACGTGTAGCTGTGGGTTACCCACAGGCACATCTAGCAATATCAGCATACCACAGGTACCCGCAACCTGCCTGGACACATACATAGGTACATAGGTGCATAGGTACATACCAGGCTATGTGCCCTACGGCATGTGTAAGCCTAGCTAGAGTGTGTGTGGCTTTCACCACCCCTTAGGATGAGGATACTATATCCATTGGTCTGCTGTCCCTCTGTCCAGCAGTGACACTGAGATGATGCCTGGGGCATACCTACGATCCCCCATCCACACGTCAGGATTACTCTTGGACAGAGTCAGTGAGGGGCTCTGCTTCACAAGGGCTGGGAATCTGTTCCATGGTGTAGGGAGTCTCTTGGTGATGAACCTGTCTCTCCAGCACGTCCTATTTATGTCCGTGTCGAGGTTTCTGTCAGTTGCTCTCGTGCCCGTGGTTGTTTGGATCCTAGGAGGTGGAACATGTCCATGACACCCAGGTCGGACATGGCCAAGTATGTCAGGCACAGATCACCTCGGAGCAGACGGTATGAGAAGGTATACAGCCGGAGTCCCCTCAGTCGGGCAGCATGTGTCATATGTTTCAGCACCTTTATCCCTGTGTTGTGGAATGTTTGAGGTCCTTCCGAGTGCTGCAGGTGTCATGTTAGGTACATTCCAAATGTGGCGTTGTACCCAATCATTGGTCTGATGCGTGAAGAGTACAGGGGTACAATGACCTCCCCTGATGTGGATGTGAATCCCTTCATGACCAGGTGGGCACAGTGGAATGTCTTCACAACCACATTGGCAATGTGAGTGTCAAGAGAGGTTACCGACAGGTTTGGTACCCATGTCCCTGATCACATCCACCATGTTTAATGGATTACCACCTATGTGGTAATTCAGGGTGAACATGTCTTTCCCAAAGGGTAGGTCTATACCTTCCCTGGCATGTAGCTTCAGGCCATGGCTCTGGCACCAGTTATCCATTTCTCTGAGACCTCAGGTGGATGTCCGTGTCTGATGGGGTGTTGAGTATGGTGGCCGGTTTGCAGTCATCTGCATACCTTGTCTGCCACAATCCCCATATGTTTGCATGCACGTCGGAAAGTTGAATGCCGAACAGGAGGGGGCCCAGGACTGAGCCCTGTGGGCCACCACTCAGGACCAGCTTGGAGTCTGACATGGCACCAGGAACACTAACCCTGTGGGTTTTGACCTCCATTCGGTTGGCAAACCATCGTGTGACATATGTCTCTACATCTACGCTGGTGAGCCTTTCTATAATGCCCGCATGGAGTGTGGTTCGAACGCTGTCACCAGGTCACGGTAGTCTGTGCAAACTGACGTACCCCCATCAATGGCCTTGGTGACACCTCCAAACAGGTCGACCAGGTTCAGGAGACAGGATCTGCCCTTGACTAAGCCAATGTGGGTATGTTCCAGTATTTGTCGTTCCCCAATGTCTTTATTTATGGGCTCCATTATGGACCCCTCCATAGCTTTGCAGACAAGGCTTGTCAAGCTTATAGGGCAGGGATGTACAAAGTCCATAGGAGCACTACCTTGGTGGAGTGGGACCACAGTTGCCGTATGCAATCCATCAGGTACGTAGCCTGTAGTACGGCTAAGATTAAACAGCAGCCTTATGTGCAGGGTGAGGCCCTCATTGAGGTTGTGTAGCACACAGCCGGGGACACCATCTGGTCCCATTGATGCTGCGTTCACTGCTTTACAGATATCAGCTCTCACCTGGGCAGTCGAGATGTTTGGGAGGCTAGACTCTGGTGGTATAGATACGTCCCCTCTTGGGGGGCGGGAGGGTAGATGTATGCACGGAACCTGTCTGCCAGTTTGTTGGCAATGTCTGTGGGTTCAGTGATCATTGTACCATTCTGGACTAATTCCGAGCATAACTGTGTGCTTCCACCCATGTTCCTACCATAGCTAAGGAAGGCCTTATGGTTGCCTTATGTGTCCTTTGCAAGTCCAGTCCCACAGGCAGCCTCGGATGATTGTATGAGTGATCGTATGTTAACGCCAGTATTAATTGGTGATGCCTTCCCTGGTAGTGATATTGCTCTGTCATGTAGTAGCTTTCACCTCTTGTTGTATGGTTTGTTAATGGCTGGGGTCCACCAGACCATGTGCCTGCCTTTGGTGGACAAGGTCCTGATGTTATCAGTGATCGCTTGATCCAGACATTCCTGGGGGTGCTCATAGAAGGCATTTGTAAGGGTTTCAGCAGCGTGGCCTGTGTTTAACACTGGCATGGAGGCCTTGTAGGGTACCACACCAGTCGTATGACGTGTGGGGTTCGCTGTGGAGAGGTCTTCACTGTGGTCTCCCTTGCTGGTGTTGGGTGCAGGATGCGGACCTCCAGTGAGTTCACTATATGGTCTGACCTCACCGTTGAGGGATGTACATCCTGTGTGGAGCATGTCGTCCCCATGTGTGATGATCAGGACTAGTATAGTTCCTCCCCTTGTGGGTATGGTGCATGGTTGTTCCACAGCATTCGGGTGTATGAATACCTGGAACCTTTGGTGTAGGGTGTTGTGTCCTGGGTAATGTTCCCGATCTATGTATGGGTGGTTGATGTCACCCAATATGATGGTGTTGTGAGAGCATTCATACTCCCCAGTGTCTTCAGGAAGGCTGTGCGGGTATCCTGGGTTTGGGAGGGTGGTCTGTAGCATGCAACAAACTGTAGGGCAGTCCTACCCATGGTTAATTGCACCTGGATGGTCCCCGCTGCTACGTGCATTTCTGCCAACCTGGAGGTGTGGGTATCCTTCATGGAAATGGAGACTCCCCCTCCTTCTGTGTTTGTTCCGGGTTATGGTCCTGAACGCATGATATGAGGTATGACCTGATAGAGCTGGGGTGCTCTCAGGCGCCCTGAACAATGTTTCAGTCACAGCACTGACATCGATGTCCTCCATACTGAGGAGGGCATTTGAGGGCATGCAGCTTGGGCGTAGACTACTGGCACTGAGCAGTATTACCCTTTCTTTTCTCCAGGTTTGTAGTCTAGGGTGGTAGGTTTATCATTCCAGCCTTGCCTGCAGTGGGCACTGTGGGGGTGGCAGGAGCCTTAGCCAAAGTCTTGAAGACCAGGGGCGACAGGTGCGAGCCATCCCTTGCGAAGGGGCGTGGCGTGCCAAGCATGTCATCCCAGGCAAGAGGAATTTGGATCCCCTCAGACTGATACCAGTAACCAGGCACATTATCAAGGTTTTATGTATCCCAGGGTGGTATGTCTCCGGTCATTGACACCAGTATGGACAATGACCACGTCATACTTGTACATGCTGCGGAGTGACCTGAGTGCGTGTGTTATGTGGCGGATTCCAGCGCCCGACAGGCAGCCTACTGTGATCATTCCCTTGTTCAGTCTGGTGGGTGGGACGTCGGTGTGTCTGACTGTGGCGTCATCCATTACAAGTGTGTCTGGCATTTTGTGTGGCCTTTGGGGCTGTGACTGTTTTGCACACTGACGTTGAGAACTATGTGTTGCATGTCCTATGTCTTGTGGAGGCAGTTGCTTGGTTGTCTGCTTCAGAGGCCTCGTTAGGTTCGTTACATGTTTTAACAGTGCCTCCAAGTATGTCTTATTGTGTTCATGTGTTTGTTTTGCATTTGTGATAGTTACATGTGACACTGGGTTTGTGGTGTGCATGGTGTCCTTCCCCTCCCGTTTGGTCTTGCCGGTCATGGTTTGAGAGAGCTCAGCCCCCTGTCTGGCTATATAATTGCATCTCTCACATGTGTTATGTTTAGTGGGGGAGGTGCGGCTTGTCCGTGTCCATGAGGCACCTGTAACATTGCCCAGGACGCCCAGATTCACCATCTGAACAGGAGAGACCGCTAGCAATTGACCCTTCGACATGCCAGAGAACGTGCATGCATTTGCTGTGTAACCGGGTCAGAAGGCACCTATAGGGAAGTGGGTACTCAAGGGGATTCTAGGCTAGTGTAGTACTCCATCTAGTATACATGTACTTTACCTATGTAGGAATACTATAGGAGCAGGTGCAGAGCTTTTGTGATAGAGAACAGACAGTTGAGATTGCAAGAAGAGAGGTTCTACATGTAAACCTGCGGAGCACGGAGCCAGATATAGTGTAACGTTGCTTACACGGTACATGACGCACATGTCCACACATATACTGCACCTGACGCCTGTGGTCGGTGCCACAGGCTACGGTGGACAGAGACATCACATACATGGCATGACACAGTACAGGTATGGTGACATTCCGCAGGTGTCGTACACAGTGTGCTGGCAACTGACCGCAGGTGTCACCTGTCAGCTGTGGTGCACGGTATGCAGCAGTTGGATGCTGTACCGGTACAGGAATATGTCCGCAATTGCGGGGCGTACACCACTATGGCACACACCCCATTGTGTGCAGATGGGGACACCTGCCTGTGTGGTTAGCACCCTCACAATACAATGCACCCACGTGCCATGTCACAGGGGGCGGTCTTGCACAGGTGGCCAGTAAGGCTCACAAGTATATCATTGACAGGACTGTACAATGCAGCACCAGTATGGGATGGCCACCCTGTGTGGTTAGTGTCCAGTCACAACAGTATATCTGCATACACCCTCACAACAGGCAACAAACATACACACATGTTGACACACTGACATGGTGGTGACCACACATGTCTACACGGAGGGACGACGTGTTGCATGTACTGCACCATCCACATCCATGCACCCCACACTGAGGTATGTACAGATCTCCACCATGGCGTACAGTGATGTGTGGCATGTGGCACATAGTCCCCCCAATCTGTGGCATACATGGGCACACATTCCTGCACACATGTTGGTGCTAGGAATGCCACACCCGCTATATGGGATATGTGCAGGCGTGCAGCGGTATGTAGTGCATCCTGCGTACCACCACTGTATCTGGCAGCTGTGCCAATATATGCACTTGGGAGGTGGTAGGGGTTACAGTGGCCATGTGACATATGGTCGATGACACATGGCCGATGGGTATGCATTATGGCAGCGCTGTCATGTAAAGGCGACATAGCAGACTGTATGCACATGGCAGGGTAGGATGGTGTGTGACACACCTGTGACCAGCACCTGCACACATGCATGTGGACAGGTGTTTAAACACATGGTGTACACACATACCGCCATGCGTGCTGTTACTATGCCACCATATGACGGCCCCCATGATGGGTATGCATGTGGTAGGGGGTTGCAACTGTGTTATGGACAGCGGACACCGCTCATGCATGGATGCACCGTGCACAGTACATGTGTCACATGTATCCCCTGTTGCCATGTGTGTATGCATTGCTACATTGTGACATGTGTGTCAACATACATGGAACATGGACTGTGGTATGGTATCACAGCTGTCACAGGCAAACTGTACAAGGGTATGTGTCCCAGTCAACACCGCTACACCCTGTAGGGGGTGCATACCACAGACATGTGTCCACCTTCCATTCGTGTATTACACGCACGCCAGTGTTATGCATGTGGTACATCACAGGCTTCGTATGTGTCCTGTGTGCAGTCCATGCACACAGCCAGGCAATCACATATATGACATATCTGGACTTTGTTTCACTGTGGTACAGCTGCAGTCATGTATCATATCTGTGTCAGGCCCGTGGTATGTGTGGAGCACGCCTGTCCATGTATACCGATATGGGTGGACTACATCACACCTGTGGGATCATTGATAGTACATGTGTACTCTGCATGACGGACGTACACCTCCATATAGACTTGTGGACATATGTCACATGCTGTTGCTGGACCGTGAGGCATACTGCTGCACTGATGACATGGTGCTGGCATGGCAGCTACAGTGTTCACTGCAGTGTGTACATGTTCAGCCTGCACCCATGACGCCTGTGCTGTCATCTGTGTGGGTACATGTAACTGCATGTGTGTCCACCCTGTGCGTGTGTACGGGTTTACCTGGCCGTGACCTGCGGTGTGTGCACTCTGTCTGCATGCCGGACGGCGCGTAGCACATACTAAGTGTGTGAGCATGCCCGGGTTGCTGTTGTGTGGGTGGACACACACGACGTTCCACAATCTGCCCTTCCATGATTCCACCCCATGTGTATGCATGTCTGCGCTGTGCAGATTCTAAGTGTCTGAGCATGCCCAGTAAGCAGCTGTGTAGATGGACACACAGTACAGTGCACACCACGCCCATCTGCATTGATACCCCGTGTGCATGTCTGTTTTCCCTTCGCAACCGCCACGTCTGTGGCATGGCCGGGTTGCTGTTGTGTGGGTGGACACACACGACGGTCCACAATCTGCCCTTCCATGATTCCACCCCATGTGTATGCATGTCTGCACTGTGCAGATTCTAAGTGTCTGAGCATGCCCAGTAAGCAGCTGTGTAGATGGACACACAGTACAGTGCACACCGCGCCCGTCTGTGATGATACCCCGTGTGCATGTATGTTACTCCTTCGCGACCGCTAGGTGTGAGGGCATGGCCAGTATGCCATTCGGGGGTACACACTACAGTCGGCACCGATGTCTGCTACTAGGCGTGTAGCCATGGCCAATGACATCCTGCATAGCCATGGTGACCATCCAGGTGAGTCATATGTGGTTGGTATGCCACAATGGCTGCCTACATCGTGCACACTGGATGCCCTCTCATAGGGTATACTGTCTGTCGTGCATCCTGTATCCATGTCAGGATGTTGTGCTCCGTAGTTAGTTGGTATTCCTGAGTGCAGCACTACCGTGTTACTGTACGCCCACCTTGGGATGGTAACATGCTGTGTGACTGCGCACTCTGTCTTCATTCACTATTGGCTGCCTTGCCTCTGCAGATGATATCACCCACCTAGGGGTATGCCTCCTGACAGTGCTGTGCTCAGTAATCTCGGTAGCGCATTCTGTAAATGCATCATGCTGTAGTGTGTTCATGTAGGTAGGCGTAGGTTCAACTCCAGGCCCTTCCCCGTGTGTGTGTGTGTGTGTGTGTGTTTCCAGCTGCCTCTGCAGATGGTCATGCTTTTAGACGCTTTGCAACACATACCTTGGCTATTGTCAGCTATTCCTTTATGGATGATGTCACCCGCCTAGAAGTATGCCTCTGACAGCACTGTGCTCAGTAATCTCGATAGCGCGTTCTGTAAATGCATCATGCTGTAGTGTGTTCATGTAGGTAGGCGTAGGTTTGACTCCCGGCCCTTACCCGTGTGTGTGTGTGAGGTGTGTGTGTGTTTCCAGATGCCCTTTGTGAGAGTAGTTCCTTTAGTCGCTTCTCAACACATACCTTGGCTATTGGCATCTATTCCTTTACGGATGATGTCACCCACCTAGAAGTATGCCTCTGACAGCACTGTGCTCAGTAATCTCGGTAGCACGTTCTGTAAATGCATCATGCTGTAGTGTGTTCATGTAGGTAGGCGTAGGTTCGACTCCCAGCCCTTACCCGTGTGTGTGTGATGTGTGTGTGTTTCCAGATGCCCTTGGTGAGAGTAGTTCCTTTAGTCGCTTCTCAACACATACCTTGGCTATTGGCATCTATTCCTTTACGGATGATGTCACCCGCCTAGAAGTATGCCTATGACAGCATTGTGCTCAGTAATCTCGGTAGCGCATTCTGTAAATGCATCATGCTGTAGTGTGTTCATGTAGGTAGGCGTAGGTTCAACTCCAGGCCCTTTCCCATTGTGTGTGAGGTGTGTGTGTGTGTTTCCAGCTGCCTCTGCAGATGGTCATGCTTTTAGACGCTTTGCAGCACATACCTTGGCTATTGTCAGCTATTCCTTTACGGATGATGTCACCCACCTAGAAATATGCCTCTGACAGTGCTGTGCTCAGTAATCTTGGTAGCGTGTTCTGTAAATGCATCATGCTGTAGTGTGTTCATGTAGGTAGGCGTAGGTTCGACTCCCGGCCCTTACCTGTGTGTGTGTGTGTTTCCAGATGCCCTTGGTGAGAGTAGTTCCTTTAGTCGCTTCTCAACACATACCTTGGCTATTGGCATCTATTCCTTTACGGATGATGTCACCCACCTAGAAGTATGCCTCTGACAGCACTGTGCTCAGTAATCTCGGTAGCGCGTTCTGTAAATGCATCATGCTGTAGTGTGTTCATGTAGGTAGGCGTAGGTTCAACTCCAGGCCCTTCCCCGTGTGTGTGTGAGGTGTGTGTGTGTGTGTTTCCAGCTGCCTTTGCAGATGGTCATGCTTTTAGACGCTTTGCAACACATACCTTGGCTATTGTCAGCTATTCCTTTACGGATGATGTCACCCGCCTAGAAGTATGCCTCTGACAGCGCTGTGCTCAGTAATCTCGGTAGCGCGTTCTGTAAATGCATCATGCTGTAGTGTGTTCATGTAGGTAGGCGTAGGTTCGAATCCCGGCCCTTACCCGTGTGTGTGTGAGGTGTGTGTGTGTGTTTCCAGATGCCCTTGGTGAGAGTAGTTCCTTTAGTCGCTTCTCAACACATACCTTGGCTATTGGCATCTATTCCTTTACGGATGATGTCACCCACCTAGAAGTATGCCTCTGACAGCGCTGTGCTCAATAATCTCGGTAGCGCGTTCTGTAAATGCATCATGCTGTAGTGTGTTCATGTAGGTAGGCGTAGGTTCGACTCCCGGCCCTTACCCGTGTGTGTGTGATGTGTGTGTGTGTTTCCAGATGCCCTTGGTGAGAGTAGTTCCTTTAGTCGCTTCTCAACACATACCTTGGCTATTGGCATCTATTCCTTTACGGATGATGTCACCCGCCTAGAAGTATGCCTCTGACAGCGCTGTGTTCAGTAATCTTGGTAGCGCATTCTGTAAATGCATCATGCTGTAGTGTGTTCATGTAGGTAGGCGTAGGTTCAACTCCAGGCCCTTCCCCATGTGTGTGTGAGGTGTGTGTGTGTGTGTGTGTGTTTCCAGCTGCCTCTGCAGATGGTCATGCTTTTAGACGCTTCGCAACACATACCTTGGCTATTGTCAGCTATTCCTTTACGGATGATGTCACCCGCCTAGAAGTATGCCTCTGACAGCACTGTGCTCAGTAATCTCAGTAGTGCGTTCTGTAAATGCATCATTCTGTAGTGTGTTCATGTAGGTAGGTGTAGATTTGACTCCCGGTCCTTACCCGTGTGTGTGTGAGGTGTGTGTGTGTGTGTTTCCAGATGCCCTTGATGAGAGTAGTTCCTTTAGTCGCTTCTCAACACATACCTTGGCTATTGGCATCTATTCCTTTACGGATGATGTCACCCGCCTAGAAGTATGCCTCTGACAGTGCTGTGCTCAGCAATCTTGGTAGCGCATTTTGTAAATGCATCATGCTGTAGTGTGTTCATGTAGGTAGGCGTAGGTTCGACTCCCGGCCCTTACCCGTGTGTGTGTGTGCGGTATGTGTGTGTGTTTACAACTGCCCCTATAGAGAGTAGCTATTTTAGACGCTTCGAAACACATACCTTGGCTATCGGCGTCTATTCCTTTACGGATGTTGTCACCCACCTAGACGTGTGCCTCTGACGGTGCTGTGTTCAGTGGTCCACGTAGCGCGTTCCATACCTGTGTCATACTGCTGTGCGGTTGGGTAGGTGGGGGTAAGGTCAATCCCCATGCCTGCCAGCTGTCTGTGTGTGTCTATGCTCCCAGCCGCATGGGTTCATAGGTTATGGCTTTAGAGTTTCCGCAGAACACTTATATCCTGCCGCCATCTCTGTGTTTGTGGATGGTGAGATGCAGCTTGTGGACTGCCTGTGTGCCTGCTGTGGTTGGCAACCTCCGTAGCGTGTTCTTCACATGCGCCCTGCTGTGGTGTGGTGGGGTGGTGCTGTGTACGTTACACTCCCGGCCTTGCCACATGTGTCCTTCTGTATCTCTCTCAATGTATATATACATACTTATGTTGTGCCCATAGCGCTGCTCTTGCATGGACAGCTGTCTGTCCCATGTATCAAATATTTGCACGGCTGACACATAGAACTGTGGTACGATGCATATCCACTCATTATCCATGCAACGTCCGTATTCCAGCACGCCCTAGAGACATCTGCTGGATATCGTGGCAGACAGCTATCCTTGCTGTACTGACACTGTACCCGTACACGCCATACACCTTGTGTATAATTGCCTGTTTATGGTGTGTGTATGTCTATCTGAGCTGTATGCATGGTCGTGTGTATGTCCCGCTATAGCCGTCTGTGCAGGTGTCGCCACTATGGGTAATCCTTGTAGACCGCTGTTTCATGTGCACTTCAGCACATACCTGCAGACCGTACTACCCCTCCTATGGCAGTGGCCTTAGATCAACCACTGCCCTAGGCGATGGGGCTCCATGGCGCCCACCACCACAACACATGGTGCCCCCATCCTGGTGAACCTACATGACATACCTACTGGAAAGGTGGCCCTGCTAGTGCGGCACCCTAGGCAGCCGCCGGATTGGCCTATGCCTACGGCCGGCTATGAGCACATCGCAAGGCATACTTTTACATTCAGTGTTTTACAAAGGCTAGATTCTAATACCAGAGGGGGGGACCTTATCAACTATACTTTAGAATGCGGATTGAGATGGATTATTAGGTGGAGAGTTGACCACACACCAGGGCTGAATGATGAAGCACAGATTAAGCCTCTTTTGAGAAGCAGGTGGCTTAAACCCACATAACAGGAATGTAGTTTAGGTACAGCTATACATTTAACACCCATTAGTCCACTCTTTCAGTTGTTTACCACTGTATTACATTGATATAATATACATATTTTCTATATATATTGTTAGAGTTTTGATTGATGAGTATTAGGCATAGTACAATATCTTATAATACATGTTTTAATAGGATGTTTTTGAAGATGTTAATATATGTGTGTGTAGTTAACATTGCGTCTGCGCTTTATATGCTGGGGTTAATTGTTCATTGTTTGATGAGAAATTGACCAATGAAAGTGTAGGGAGGGATATTTAAAGCCTGGATGCTTTTATGTTATGTGTAAGTCTGACGGAGCCTACGGGTGAAAGCGCTTACTTGTCTATAAAGGAACCTTTTTATACCATTTGGGCACTGTCCTGGACAATATCTACGTTGACTGTTTCATCTACCTATGTGTTTTTTGGATTGTGTGCCATAAGGTGCCAGCGGTTATTTTATGTTGATTAGGTGTATTCCATGGTCAATTGACATTAATCATATTGATTCATTAAAGGATTTTCTTTATAAGTGGGAACGCCATAGTTTAACCATCCTATGACCTTGCTAGTTGAAGTTGTTAGTGTGCCATTAGTATGTGTTCCACAGGTCGCCCATTTGTTCCGCATTATGGAAGCGAGTGATCCCCATTTTGGTAATGGCAGATTGAGAGCTGTGTACGCCAGTATTCGCATGGCGGTCTGACTTTGTATGGGGAATGTCTAATGTAGTCCCTATCTGTATTTCCTGTGCTATGCCTTACTGCAGCTGTGTAATTCCACCAGGTTTCCAGTTATGGGTGCCATCTTGATTGTACGCTTGTCCATCCATGGGAATTGCCTACTGGACACTGATATAGGGCTGTACACATTTCACACCTGCTTTTAGCATTATCCGGTGGATGCTTTGCATCATTAGTGGGGAGTAAGGCATGTGCTATACCCACATCCCTCCCACGGGGCGGGACAATGGATTATCTGCCAAACAACACCGAGCCCCATTTCTGCATACCCAAGATCCCATGGCTGCAACTCTCGATGGTACACATTACACATCCTTCATGTGTGCGGGACTGGGATGTGGAAGCACTTCTATGGACTCGACAATCTGGGGATTTCTCTTCATATGTCCTGCATTTCATGGACACTTGTCATCAACCTTAAACACGCTGGTGGTGCATATGTCTAGCTGTGCCATAGTCACAGCTGTCATTTCTTCTGGGTCGATCGCAGCTGGTTGATATTGCGAACGGATCAATTTTTGGAGTCCTACAATGGACACCAATGTGCATATGTAAAGTGTAGAACTTGTTGGACTGTCACCATCTGGCCAGTGGTTTTGACTGCTGCTGTATGTTCCCCAATCACAGATGTCTGTTTGACTACCCATATTATGTATTACTTGGCCTATCTATATCCATGTGCCAGTAAGCGGAAATACAGCAAACCTTGAGTCCTGGTCATCTTCATAAAAGACATTTTGAACATAAACCATGCCAAAACAGACGATTACAAAAACGATACACTCCACAGTCAAAAGATACTGAGCTCTTTCACCCACTAACATGGGGCATCGTCGGAGTACGAAATACATTAGATAGTCGTCCCTTATATACTTCCTTCAGAGTCAGTTTAAAGTCAATTAATTAATAAACTTGCTCATAGTTAAGTGGACAGTGCTCCAAGTCTTGATGATAAAGTGACATATACAAATCAGTGTTGCATACATTACTTAATGGAAACAATAATACAACAACAATGTGTTAATATAAATACAATATTGGTCATTACAATCAGTATATTGAAACATAGTTGATAATTGTTGTGAGTAAACCTTAGAATGTAGTGTGTTGATAATGATATTGTATATCAATGTGTATAACTGTTGCATTAAGATTCCAAATCATGGAATAAATAAGTACAATTAAATGCATATTATGTATAAATATGAATGTAAATAAGAGTCACAATGTTAAATATGAATATGACTGTATTATAACTATATCAATATGATATGGAATAAACTGTAGTTGTTTACATCTTGTTTTCAAGTGACAAATCTATGTCCATGCATCATATATACGGGCCGTCGGACTGCTGTGTGTAGATATATACATGTGAACCCCTCGTTTCATACCTTGCTTTGTTACTGTCTGTGGATTACCTGTCTACACACATCAATTACCATGCCATACCTTTCCACTGTACAGGTTCTGGCATGGTGTACAGCTGGTTGGCCCTTATTCTTGCTGTGTGTTACAGTGACCTGTGTCTATCTGGCAATTCGCTGGCGTGTCATGTGAGACCTTCTTGCTTATATAGGGACCTGATCCCGTAATTGTGACGTGCTTCCACTGGCCATATATTTCTCTGTCGTCTGGGATCTGTGTGTAACCAGTCCTTTCAGGACACTTTCTATTGTTGTTCTTTTTTGGTTACATATATGAGTACTTTGGTATGTTGTGCTATTAATGTGTGTGGAGCATTTCTCCACGGGCCTCTGCTGACACTGGACATATATTCAGCTAGCCTAGCCCGGTCAACAAGTGTGAACCAACTGAACACATTTCGTACGGGGGCACCTTCTGACAAGTGGGTCGGGTTACAGATGCATAACCATCGTCAATCCATACTACTAACACACACGTTATTCTATCCACATTCTATGTTTGTCTTATCACATAGCGTGTGTTTCTCACTATTTCTAACGGTACTTTACATGGCATTGCCCGATTCCATACTTTCAGAGGCTGACAGTTTTGAGACATGTATGATTGACGTGGGGGACACAGCCTTAACCTTCCCTGCTGTGAGCGGATCACACACGCACACTTGCATTTCCTAAATGTGGGTTACGCGCAGGCGCACATGCATATCCGTATTCTGGTTACATATGTTTACTGGGTCTGTGTGGTTATGTGGTCTGTGTTAGTTGTGACTGTTCCAGTAACATATCTCTGATCCAGTTGACGGATGTGTGCGGAACGCACTTTCACCTTTACACATGTAACAGTCTTTGCGGCATGGACGCATTACGTACACGTTCACATTTTTATGTTCTATAGTCGTAATTCAAATGGGACTGCATTCACGTTTGCCGGTTACTGTGACCACTACACGTTAGCTGTTCGGTCTCATTTATATGCATACCCATGGTACTTAGCTAAATTTACATATACCCCCACCCCCCCACCGCACACACGTACGTCACAGGCATCCATTCTCCTGCTGGGAAAGGTGCGGTACTACATGTTAAACATTCCTTATTCCCTCCCGCTCATGGCCCAGGATGCATATGTCGTGACCACAGGGATATTCAGATCACAGGGGCTTATATCCCCTACGCATACAGGCCTTCCATTGTCAGGGTGTTCTTGTGTTGCTTTGGGTTTGGTCTTGTCCGCCTAGTGTACGGAACTGCCCTGACCGTGTACGAATGTCAGACGAGTCACATGGGCACGGTTTGTCCGTGTCTATGATACCATATCCCCCCCCCCATTATTCCTAACTGTGTGCGCTGATTGGCCGGCGTGCCCGTTGTAGATCTTGTTATAGTAATTGACCACGGTCTGGTCGAACGGACCTATTTCCATTACTAAACCTCGGTATTTATAACCTGTCTCGCTATATTACATGGGTTTAACATTGCGTGATGGCTTTCACTGAGCCACGGACATGTCCGTTGCTTAGTTTGGGGCAGTCCCGCTCTGCTACACACATTTAACATGGCAGAACAGGTTGTACAGCTCAGCGATGGGGACATCGGGCTCTCCATCGCTGTTTAGTATTGAATCGCTATGTTGACTTTGTTTCACATAGCGAGACAGTGTCGACATTGGTAATGGACATCTCGCGCAGTACGTCCGCACCGCCGCGGGTGCCATATGTCTGCATTTGGGCGGCGGACAGGCATTATGCTGTGCCATTATGTCTGGGAATGTATGGTTTCTTTCCATAGATGATATGGCATAGTAGCAATGACCCGCGTCTGGGTGTGGGTACTGCTGTAAGAGTGGCCTTAGGTCACGTGGTGCCCTAGGCAAAAGGACTCCATGGTGCCCCCACCACATCACCCGCTACCCCCATCCTGGTCTACCTACACCTAATAAAGGCTGGAAAGGTGCCCCTAGTAGAGCGGCGCCCTAGGCGGCTGCCTAGTTGGCCTATGCCTGAGGCCGGCTATGTGTGTGGTCCCTCGGGCGTCGGCCTCGGGAACGCACCACGTCTGCCGTGGGTATATCTAGCATTACCCACATCCGGGCGTGGTTTATTGCTATGATGTTCCATGTGTACGGACACGTGTGTTTGGACAACCTACAATAGCTTCTGCTATTGGCATACAAAGCTGTGGGTGGTGCCGGTTACCATACATATGCCTTTCTCAAAAGCCGACTTCACACTTCTAAACATTAGTGTGGTCTCCTTTAAGGCCCCTGAGCCAGTGGTAAACATTACTCAAACTGCTGAATCACTTACATATGCCTTCTACCAGCACCTACAGGACTGCATGGATCAGGCAATCCCATACAAAACTGAGACTCTTTGTACCAAAGCCAAACATCCAGTCTGGTGGACCCCAGCCATAAACAAGCTCTACAACGAAAGGAGGTAGCTACTACAGGATAGAGCGGAATCCTTGTAAGGTAAGACACCCTTGCTCATTATATGTGAAGAACTACAAGCTCTCATGACATCATCCAGGGCAAATTCGACAGATAAATCACCAAGGACTCGACAGACAATCATAGGGCCTTCTTTAGCTATGTTGGACACCTGGGAGGACACTTCCAGATATGCTCAGACTGGGTTCAGAATGATGTGAAGATTAGTGAACCTACACACATTGCCAACTTACTGGCTGACAGGTTCGGTGCAAACCCCCCCCCCACATAGAGAGATATCTATACCAGAGGATTGTGGCCCCCGGAACATCTGTAACGCACAGGTGGGAAATGTTCTCTCCAAGGCAGTAAACACAGCATCCATGGGACCAGATGGTGTCCCAGCTGTGTACTCCATGAACTCAATGAGGAATTAAACCCACAGTTAGGACAGCTGTTTAATCTTAGCCTCACCTCAGGTAACGTACCCAAGTAGTGGCGCAAGGTGACTGTAGTCCCACTTCACAAGGGCAGTGCCTCCACTAACCCTGGTAATTACCGTCCCATTAGCTTGACAAGCCTTATCTGCACAGCCATGGAGAAGGATCATAATGGAACTCATAGATGAAGACATAGGGGACTTGCATACTTTGGATCCAACCCAGTTTGGCTTGGTCAAAGGCAGATCATGCCTTTTAAACTTGGTTGACTTTTTAGGAACGGTCACCAAGGCCATTGATGAGGGTCAAGCAGTCCATACAGCCTACCTCGACCTGGCATAGGCCTTCGACACAATACCCTCCTCAGGTATCATTGATAAACTCATCGGCTTGAATGTAGACCCATACATCGCAAGATGGGTTGCAAACTGGCTAAGTGACAGAACCCACACGGTCATAGTTGCTGGCACCATGTCAGACTCACAGCCGGTCACAGGTGGTGTCCCACGGGGCTCAGTCCTGGGTCCACTCTTTTTCGGCATCTACATGTCCAAAGTACAAGCAAACACAGGGGTGTTATGGCTGGCAGTGTTTGCAGATGACTGCGAACTGGGTGCCATAGTCGGACACACATCTGACACAGATATCCTTCAGAAGGGCCTCACAGATATGGATATCTGGTGCCAGAGACATGGCCTACAGTTAAATGCCGGGAAATGCATAGTCATACCCTTCGGGAAGAACAAGGTTACCCCTAGCTACCATATAGGTGGCAATCCACTGAGCACAGAGGGAGTTACCAGGGATCTGGGGACCCGGGTTGTCGGTAACCGTTCGTTCGACACACACATTGCTAACGTAGTTAGGTAGACCTTCTACATTGCCCACCTGATCATGCAGGGATTCACATCTAGATCAGGGGAGGTCATCATCCCCTTGTACTCATCACTCATTAGACCTATGATTGAGTACAATGCCCCGTTCGGAATGTATCTGACCCGACACCTGCAGCAGCTGGAAAGGCCCCAACAGTTCATCGACAAACTGATGCAGGGTCTCAGGAATATGTGTTATGCTGCCCGACTGAAAGGACTCCTGCTCTATTCAGTCACATACCACTTGCTCAGAGGTGACCTGTGCCTGACATACAAGGCCATGTCGAACCCAGATTTGATGACTATGCTTCACCTAAAGAATCTAGATCCCTCAGAACCACATGGGCACATGATGTAAACCTTGACACGGTCATTAATAGAATGTGCTGGAGGGACAGATTCATCACCCAGACACTCACTATGCTGTGGAACAACATCCCAGTACATGTGAGGCAGAGCACCTCGCTGGCCTTGTTCAAGGGGAATCTTGACCAATGGATGGGAGATTGCAGATATACCCCAGGGATTACTTCAGTGTCACTGCTTGCAGAGGTACAGCAATATAATAGGCATAGTTTTCTTCAAACTGAAGGGGTGGCAAAGGCAACATAACTATGGGCTAGGCTTATAGATGCCCTTGGGCGGATAGCCTACTATGAACCTATGAACCTATGAACCTATGTTCATAGTTTGTCCCATTCACACTTGTCTATCCCCTGTCCTCATTCGTATATGGATATTTCTGTGGCACATGATTGAACTATGTATTACCTGCAGGTATGCTGTGTACAGTGCACATATGTCACGGTTGATTACAGTGTATCTGTGTACCTACCTCTGTGATACTGAGGACTACCTCACATCCTTCACAGCATTACATGCATATGTCCATACTATTATTCGTTGGCCTGTGGGGGGTTGTCAGGGCAACGGTTACACGTGTCCCTGTTTGTGCACACATCATGGTGGTCTTTGACCGGCCTCCGTTGCTATCATGGGATGGATGGTGGTGTTGGTGTGTGTTTGGGTTGTATTTCCACTGCCGATACATCTGTGGGGGCTGGGGTTGGCACATGTTCCTCTTTGCGGGGAGCCCCATCCTGGACATTTGTGTCATGCATCAACACTTGGCACATGCCATATGTCCTGTGATATTCCCACAGTCGTGTATGCCTTCCTGCATTACTACTGCATGTTACTGGCAGTTTGTATCTGGTACGCATGGTTATTATGTTGGATAGCTTAGACTATTCCCATGATATGACATACCCATTCATCCAGGCATATACATGTTATTCCATCCTTTGCATTGGCCGTGGGTGTTTGGCCATCCGGCACCACTATTCTCTATGTGTGATGTCCCACCTTCACCTTCTGTGCATGTGGCACCCTGTTGGGGTGTCCTGCTTGGTGGGCAGATGTTCCGCCCTATGTGTTGTGTTTGACATGTCTGCATAGCTAATTGTCAGTACAGTGGCTGAACATACTGCTTTGTCCAGATGTGTACAGTTATGGACACCGTGGCATGTGAATGCCTATGGGGTTTCGACAGGTCCATACCACATGCAGGATATACACATTCTGCCGACACATTCACATGCAGCCATTTGGGTATCAGTACCTGAGGTGGGATGTTGACATGTGGGGTACATATTTGCCCGCGTGGCACTGCCTAGGACAATACTTCATACTACATTTGAGGTATACCCACTGTGTGTAGGTGTGCAGCTGCGCAAGGCTGCTAGCTGGGTTGGGTGCACGGTCGTACATGGGTGCGGGTTACGTGCTATGACGGGGCTGTTGTGTATTACATTTGCATGCATGGGTTCTGCTTCTGGATATTACGCTTCGGCATACGCCGTCCTATGTGTATGCGATGGGCACGTTGCTGGGTGTAGTACATGTTGCTATGCACATGTTTGTCTGTGTTTAGGGTATCTGGTTTCCTTCTGGTTGTTATATAGACACGGCTGCATGGCTGTGTACTCTCACTACTGCTGGTGACCATGCCCATGGGGCTACTTGTGTGTAGGTGCGGCACGCTGACATGCTGCGGTACACCTTCACTGGGTATGCCCACTGACAGTGCATTGCGTGACGGACACGGTATTACGCATATCCTTTGTTCCTTGGACGGGTACAATTTGGACTTCATGGGTTAATGTTTGGTTCTCCGTTTTGTGTGAACGGGTACTATGTTGCATACTCTGCGTAAGTTTCATTATCCACGGACACTGGCTGGTGCGGTTACTATTGCAGGCAGCCTGTGACAGTCAGCACTTTAGGTTGCTCCTCGCCTGCCCGCTTGGCCACGCCTACGGGCGCATCCTACTTGGGCTCGCGCACGTGCCCTCTGCACGTGTTTGTGGTTGCGGCGCACACTCATTACTATGCATGTGGCGCTGCTACGCCGATTATACACTGCACTGCCGGCGCAAGCCTTACACCGGCTTTGCGCCGAGCTTCATGAATCCGGGGGTCAGAGTTTCTTCCTGTCTGGCCTGGAGCAGAATGAATTTATTATGTCTTGCTAAGGACTGATATTTGTGGTGTTGTTTTAAGATATTCATATCTAGTCTATAGTTCATGAGGCAATATGTAAAGAAGCATTGGAAAATATGTGCCGACTGTCAAGTTTATTTGACTTTTTATGGTAAATATATCTGCGGTGTTTTAACATTTGGAAACTATTCAATTTCTTCAGAATTTCAAATCTTTCACAGATTATTATTAAAAATACAGTCTATAGATTTCAAATGGACATTTTTCAATAAAAACATAAGTGTCAAAATATATATTTAAGATGGAGCAACGGGTTCCGGATTTATTTGCATTCATACTTGGAAACCATTCAGTTAATACATTGTATCTGATTTTATTGCCTTGCTGGGACATTACAGATTTATAAATGTTTGTGACTGTACTCAAGTGCACTTTTATTGAATAAAGAGTTCCTTACCTTTAATCTGACTACTGAGATGTACACTTCTTAGGCATTCCTTGTCATACTTAGAACATCGGTTATAAGCATGACTGAATTTCATTTTCATCAAGTAATACATAGTTTATAAGCACAATTTAATTTAATTTTTGTCAAGTAACTACTGCAACAGGATTCTACATATATCATTTTATTGACAAACTGGTATTGGAACTAGAAAATGCCTGGCTCTATACTTATTGTATGTAAATAATGGTATAAGAGATGTATGAAGAATTCATGAGCTTGGGAAAATGAACTAATGTTCTTAAAAATAAGTCAGCATTAGGCAAATCAAACCAAATAGAAAAGTGACTAATTTATACAAGATCCCACTGATATCCACCACGGCAGGTAAATGAAATAACATTTTTATTAAGACAGATAAGCTCTGTTTTAATAAAAAATGCATATTGTTTACCTGCTGTGAGGGATATCAGTGGGCTTTTGTGTTTTCTGGACTTTATTTTATACCACTGTAAACCTTTGGCACTCTTGTGGCTGTTTTTGGATATATAATCTTTTACAAGATGGGAAGAAGTCCACCTACCATCCAAAATAAGTCAGTGTTAGGCAAATTAAACCAAATAGAAAAGCGACTAATTTTTACAAGATGGGGACAAGTCTACCTGCCATCCATGTGGAGCAGGTAATCCCATGACATCCACACTACTATTATATTAAGTATATAAGTATATAATGTTAAGCTTTAACAAAATATGTTGTTTACTTGACTCTTTGGCAGAGCTGCTGGGGGGTTTATTTTGGTAAAACTGAGTGTATGTTAAAAGAAAGAATTTATGGACACCTTTATGAGATCAGGAAGAAGAGTAACAAAATGCCTTATCTAAACATATTATCGACTGTCCAGGTCATGAGTTTAAATCTGTGGTGCTAGAACAACTAAACGTGAACCCAAGGGGTGACCATGGGATCTATTATTAGAAAAGAAAGAGCAGTATTGGCAGCTGAGGCTTAATGCAGGCTGTACCCCAGGGCTCAATGAAGTTTCATCTGTCACCTGTCTCATCATCTTCTTTCGGTTGTTCCCATTAGGGGTCACCACAGCGGATCATCTGTTTCCATTTCTTCCTATCCACTGCATCTTGCTCTGTCACACCAACCACCTGCATGTCCTCTCTCACCATAGCCATAAAACTTATCTTAGGCCTTCCTCTTTTCCTGTTACCTGGTAGCTTCATCCTTAGCATCTTTTTCCCAATATACTCAGCATCCATCCTCAGCACATGTCCAAACCAACGTAATCTTGCCTCTCTGGCTTTGTCTCCAAACCTTCCAACCTGAGTTGATCCTCTAATATACTTATTCCTAATTCTGTTCATCCTCATCACACCCAGTGCAAATCTTAACATCTTTAACTCTGCCACATCCAGCTCTAACTCCTGCCTTTTTGTCAATGCCACTGTCTCCAACCCATATAACATAGCTTGCCTCACTACCCTCTTGTAGACCTTCCCTTTCACTCTTACTGGTACTCGTCTGTCACAAATCACTCCTCACACTCTTCTCCACCCACGCCATCCTGCCTGTACTCTCTTCTTCACCTCTCTTCCACACTCACCATTACTCTGAACTATTGATCCCAAGTATTTAAACTCATCTACCTTTGCCACCTCTACTCCTTGCATCCTCACCATTCCTCTATCCTCCCTCTCATTCACACACATATAGTCTGTCTTAGTCCTGCTTACCTTCATTCCTCTTCTCTCTAGAACTTATCTCCATCTCTCCAGGGTCTCCTCCACCTGTTCCCTACTCTCACTACAGATCACAATGTCATTTGCAAACATCATAGTCCACGAAGACTCCTGTCTGATCTCATCTGTCAACCTGTCCATTACCATTGCAAATAAGAAAGGGCTCCTAGATGCAATCCCACCTCCACCTTAAACATATCCATCATTCGCACCACAGACCTCACTGCTGTCACACTACCCTCGTACATATCCTGTACCACTCTTACATACTTCTCGGACACTCCCAACTTCCTCATACAATACCACAACCCCTCTCTAGGCACCCTGTCATACGCTTTCTCTAAGTCTACAAAAACACAATGCAACTCCTTCTGACCTTCTCTGTACTTCTCCATCAACACTCTCAGAACAAACATTGCATCTGAAGTGCTCTTTCCCAGCATGAAACCATACTGCTGATAACTAAACATCACGTCCCTTCTTAACCTAGCTTCCACTACTCTTTCCCATAACTTCATGCACTTGTCTATTAAAGCTAAAAGCTTGCAGGCGATGAAACTATAACTTAAAAAAAAGATTTCTTACTTTTTCATTACATAATTTTATGCTTGAATTTTGAATGTTTATTTAGCTTGAAATTGTTATGGTGATTTTTTTATGAAAGGTTTTAACATAATATTACAGTATCACTTTAAGAAATGAACTTCAGGAAGTTAAGTGACTACTCACTAGCTTTTAAATTTCCTGTGTTTGTTACCTTGCAGTATCTGATTAAGTCTTTTATGATAATCAGGTTGAAAGCGCTATTTTGTTTTATAAAATAAATGGCGGTGTGTATTTGCAGTGACCTGCGATCAATCTGTGTATCATTTTATTTACCATGGTTTAGATGTTGAAAAGGTTTTAAAGGGTATCCATGTATACATAGATGGAGCAGCTAAGATGCAATTTTTCCATCTCATTAGTACTGTGCTGAAGAGTCATATGGTTGAGTCCTCACTTTGCAACAGACATTATTATTTATCTGCAGAGGAATAATTGCCTTGGTTATTATATTACTCTGGCCAGATCCCTCAATTTTTATCCCTTGTGGTACAGATGGTTCTTACTCTGACAAGACTACAGAAAAGTGACCATGTGGTTTTACCTAACGCAATAAGATCAGGTAGAAAAAAGAGTTAAAATATCATGAGGGCATCATAAATGGAATGTTACATCACTGAAAGTAAATTAATAATGCTGTGAGTAATAACTTATTTAGAATGCACTGAGTGCCATGATATTAAATGAACAACAGTCTTCAGACTTCTTGTCAAAGCAATGATGACCTTGTGAGACTTCAGAGGTCCCCTTGTACTTCACAAACATGACAATGAACTGTCCTGAATAGATGGGAACAGCAACTATAAGTTGAGTATACACAGTACCACATACAGTAGTGCATAGATAACATAATGCTGCAGGCAGATAAATAGCACCACACAAACTAGGAGGAGTATATATGTTGTGGTACAGTGGATTATTGTATAAAACTGGTGGACAACTGCAAGCAATGCATGCAGAAAGCTATGTCAAGCAGCTTGTGAATCTTTGGCTGCAAATTTGAAATCACTTGAAGGAATAGGGCAATAGAATGAATGCATTATTTAAGCTGATGCTGTCATTTCTCTATTTCCGTTAATATTTCCTTTGTATTTTGCAGTATCCCCTTTACCTTGCAGTTATTGGAGAAGAATCATTAAAACTAATAAGAAATGAGAGGTGATCAGTGTTGGCAGTGGAGAAGATACAAATAAGACTGAATTGGTAGGCAGATAGCAGTTAATCGAAAAGTAAATGTGTTTATTGAAGCTATAGTGATAAATAGCAAACATTAACCGGTGACTGACACCAAGCTGCATAGGGAGGAAGAGGTTGAGAAGTTGAAAACAAAATGGACTGATGTTCATACATGAATGCTTAAGCATATATTTGTATCTAACTTCTCACAAGTAGCTTTTCATACCTTGGAAAATGGAGTATGGCAAACACTGAAGGACTTTTGTTAGTAGTCATTGTACTCATGTCAATGAAAAAAGTACATAATTAAGCCATACCATTTATCAATAAATGTAATGAAAATTAAAAAAAAATACTATTTTTGTTTTGCAGCAGGCATGCCCCAGCCACAAACACTTATTGATCTTCCAAAATATGTCAACTTGCAAACTTACACAATGGTATCTGATAGTTGAAACTAATTTCCCACTATTGTTCAACACTCACACACTGTTTAAACTGAAGAGCTTTCAGCAGTTGTTTTCCATTTTGATTAAATGCAACTTCCCAAACTCATCTTTTCTTTGGAAATTATACAACCCAAACACTTTATAAGAAACAGATTTCTTCAGTCAGACTTGGGCTTTCATATGAATGCATGCAGTTATTTGGTGGACACTTGCTTTTGGAGACATTGATAGTAATATGAAAAATCTAGTTGCATAATTAACAATATGAACAGCAATCAGTATAACTCAATCTGTACAACTTACATGAGGGTGTCAATGGCAGTTTTCTGCAACATCATCTGTGATTTCAACTAAAATCATGTAATCATTTATAAGTTGTATGATGTCAGGAATATTAACACAAAATCAAAATATTGCAAATCATCATAAGATTCCAAAAGCAGAATAAGTTGTTTCTTACATTTATTTCATTGAATTGTACTTCTTTAATTTTATAATTGTGCTATACAGCGAATCGACTACATTCTGCACTGTTATAAAGCTTTTTTACTGTTTCACTGCATTTGTGTACTGTTTTATACTGTTTTAACTGTATTTTTCATTGCTACTGTTTCATTACTCTAATTCCATTTTTACTGAATTACTTAACTGTAAACTGCTTTTTCTTACTGAGAGTTGTATTTTCTGTTTGTGAATGCTCTATCTGTGCTTTTCTGTGCATTTTTTGTAAGGTTTCTGTGTTCTAGTCGGGTATCATATAATTGATTTGTTTGTAGTTAAAAGCATTCTCTAGAGCCTCCTTGCTTCCTTTATCTGTTTAAAACTTTCATTTAGTGGCTAAAGCTAGTAGACTTGGTGGCTTTGCATTTGCCCATCCGTGCTGTAAATTTGATTTGGGACACTCCTTTCAGTCTAGTGTCATTAGCTCATTCTACCTAATACAGAGAGAACATTTGAGAAGGCCAACCCACTTAAGTTCTTAACCTTGAATTATCTTCTGATCCTGCTTTCTCCCTTTCCACTTTACTAAAAAAAAAAAAAAATTGCTAGAATTTCCTTGTGTTCTGACTGAGTGTGCTTGTCAGCTGATTATATTTTTGGCGTTTTTTAACTGTTCAGAGTTGAACAGAACAATAATTGAATTCAGTTCAGAATACAGTTTGAATAAATTGCATTTATTTAAACTGAATTTGCTCTAATATTGCTATACACTCAAGTGTGCTAGCATGCATTGCACTTGAATTGTTTTTAGTGCTGTTTTAGCTGCCTTTCTGTAAAAAAAAATTCTAAGCTTGTTTCCTGCCTTTCCTGTAACTAGTCTAGTCCAGATACAGATTTGTTGTATCCAAGTCTGTTTGTAAGCTTCTGAGCCCTCCAAGTCTTTCTGTGTTAGAGGGAAGCCTTCTAGCTTATCAGTGGGAGTGGTAAGCACTAAATAGTCTATCTACCACAAGAGGAGTGGTTTCTGGCCCAGAAATTGTAGTTTATTGGCTGTTTGGGCAGTTTTTTCCATCTCTTTCAAGTTTCTGATTTAAAAGCCCGCGTTTGTGCTTGTTTTCCACCTTTCCTGTAACTAGTCTAGTCTAGATACAGACTTGCTGTATCCATGACTGTTTGTAAGCTTCTGAGCGGTGCCAAAGTCTGCTCTTCAATTTTTCCCTTAGATCTACTAGTTCTTTCCTATCCTGCACCTTTAGTAGCTTATTAGTCTAGCACTTTACCAGACTTCTTGTAGCAATTATTGTAGCACACAAAAGTGCTACCAGCACTAAATGTTCTACAAGGAAACAGATCTAGTATGTATTGTTAATGTCCACCCCTCCAGGCATGTCTAAAGGTCAGTTCCCTGTGCTTTCTTCTATTAACCTGGTGAACTTGGGCATCCTCAGGCAATGTAGCAATTGCCTCATGTACACCAACAACCCTCTCCTCTTACCTCCCAACACTCAGGCTTGTGAGAGATGCACTTATATATCCAGATTGGAAGCCACACACTCTCCAGCCAAGACCGGAATAACTGGTCAAGAGGAGAAGGTCAACACTTGCACCACACCACATGGAATACATAGCCCTCCAGAACACACACCAGCACTGCCTTCACATAAAAACACAAACCACACACCCACCTTCACAGAGGCTCTCAAAAAAAAAATCTACCCAAACAGCAGAGATCTCCAAGGCAGAACAGAAACGCACTTGACCACCACAACACAACGCTAATCACGAGACACATAGCTCTCCTAAACAGTGTGCCACTCAACAAAACCCCTAAAGCAAAACACCATGCCCAGCACACTAGTCTTAGATGACTCGATAGTGAGGCACACTGATGTCCCACTCACTAGGTTGAATAAGGAGAAAGTAACAGTCAGCTGCCTGTCAGGTGCCAGGATCCACCACATAATGCATGCACTCAGGTCCCTCAACAACAGGTACAAATATGACTCAGTCATTGTACATGTGGGTGTGAATGACCTGAAACATACCTCCCTGGACTACATGAAAAGAGACATGGAGTAGCTCTTGGATTATTATGTAACCCAGGTGGTTATGACCCTAGCAGTGAGCAGCATCCTACCATCACCCATAATGATACCACAGTACAAGCAGAAAATTACTGATTACAACAATTGGCTAAGTTTCTGGTGTCATTCTAAGGGGATTCAGTATGTGTCTGCTGGGATGACATGATTGACAGACCTCGATGCTTTACCAGAGATGGCCTGCATCTGTCACCCTTGGGGTTCCAGATAGTGGCCAAGGCTCTTGCCACCCCTATAGTGCCTTTTTTAGGCAGTTTTCCAAAGACCAAATTACCAAAGTAACAGCTACAAACAAATGCATTCTGAGGGTCATGCTACTCAACACTAGAAGTCTAAATCTCAAAATGCACTCGCTCAAAGCACTCCTTAAAATGGAGAACATTGTGCTGTAACAGAAACCTGGTTCAGGGCAGCAGAAAGTACCCCTACACTACCAGGCTATAACTCTTTCCACACCTTTTGGCCCCAGAACTTGGACCAAAGCTCCAAAGATGGTGGTGTTTCCATATTCATAAAGGATGCACACAACTCCAGACTGGTAGTCCTAAATAATGTATCAGAGATACTTCAGGTGCAGCTAACATTGGGTAAGACAGCAATTCAGGTCATAGCCTGCTATAGGTCCCCAACCATAAACCACCACTCCACATTCCTAAGCACCCTGGAGAATATTAGAGTCCAACCTAACACTCTCATACTAGGCAACTTCAAATACCCCTCCATTAACTGGAAAAAACTACTCATGTACCAATACACTTGCCCATTGTTTCCTGGAGTCCATTAGCAACATCCTTGACCTGGTCATTACTAACATGGGCAACCATTGCTCTACAACAGTCAGCTTCTCCCTGGTTAGATCCGACCACAAACTAATCACCTTGGAAATCCACATCCCAACCCCCCCCCCCCCACCTGCAAAGGTAACCGCCATGAAAACTTCTCCAAAGCTAACTTTGGGCTCCTAAAACAGAGGTGGCTAACTTCACAGCACCCATGCAGATAGAGAACAGTTGCATGACCACTGAATCATACACCAATGCACTGTTTGAACACGTACACAAATGCATGGATCTCACCATACCAAATAGAACCAAGATGCTGTCCTCCAAAAAAAGGAAGCCAATCTGGTGGTCCCCCTGCCATAAACAAACTCTACAACAGAAGGAGTAAACTGATGCAGAATAAGGTGAAGTCCCAAGACTAGAAAAACTCCCTTATCAGCCTCAACAAAAAGTTGAGATCCCACATCAAATCCTCTAAAGCTAGCTATGAAAACAGAATTGCAGCAGATAGTAAACACAACCACAAGGCCTTCTATAGTTATGCCAAGAATCTCCATGGCAATACCCAGATTTGCTCTGAGCTACTGCACAATGGTACCTCCTATACTGAGCCAACAGATATTGCCAATATACTGGCTGACAGATTCAGTGCCAACTTTATCCCTCTACCCCCACCAAAGGACCAATCACAATACCAGTAAATTGCCAGGCACCCAGTATTATTGCTGCACAGGTTAAAACAGCACTGTCCAAGGCCAAGAATACAGCTTCTGTGAGAACAGACAATATCCCTGGCTGTGTTCTACATGAACTACAGAGTGAACTGGTACCTCACCTGTGTGCCCTGTTCAATCACAGCCTCAGCTCAGGGTTTGTCCCTACTGAATGGCATACTACTACAGTCATGCCTCTCCACAAAGGAGGAGTGATTACAGACCCTGGAACTATTGACCCATTAGCCTGACGAGTCTGATATGCAAAGCTATGGAACACATCATCATGGACCTAATAAACCAGGATATAGGGAATCTCCAAACTCTGGATCCCACACAGCTTGATTTTGTGAAGGGTAGATCATGCCTGCTCAACTTAGTTGACTTCTTTGAGTCAGTCACCAGACCTGTGGATGAAGGCAAGGTGGTTCATACAGCCTACCTAGATATGGCCAAGGCCTTTGATACCATTCCCAACTCAGGAATCATAGAACAACTCACTAAGCTAGGCATCAACCCCTATATCACTAGATGCATTGCAAACTGGTTCACAGATAGAACCCACAGTGTGAAAGTAGCTGACTCCAAGTCAGATTGCCGACTAGTCACGAGTGGAGTCCCGCAGGGTTTGGTCCTGGGTCCTCTCCTGTTTGGTATCTACTTCTCTAAAGTCCAGGCCAACACGAAGGGACTCTAGCTGACAAAGTTCACAGATGGTTGCAAGTTGGGAGCTATTATTAACTCACCAAGTGATGTTGACATCCTACAGAATGGCTTCACTGAGACCAATGACTGGTGTCAGAACCATGGCCTTAAGCTCAATGCCAAAAAATGTGTCGTCATCCCCTTTGGGAAAAACCTGGTGAATTACCACATTGATGGTAGTCTACTGAACACAGAAGGCATTATAAGAGATCTGGGAACACAGGCTGACAGCAACCTCTCTTTTGATCACTATATTGCCACTGTCTTCAGAAAGTCCTTCTATGTGGCACATCTCATTACTAAGGGTTTTGCATCCAGGAAGAAAGAGGTCATTTTCTCCCTCTACTCTTCCCTCATTAGGCCAATCATCAAGTACAATGCCCCATTTGGCATGTACCTCTCTAGACACCTGCAACAACTGGAGAGGCCACAAAAGTACCTCACAAAGAGGATCCTAGGCCTTAAACACTTGCCCTATATGGACAGCCTCAAAAAGACCCAAGTATTCTCTGTCTCATATCGCCTACTTAGAGGTGATCTCTGCTTGAATTACAAAACTATGTCTGACCCAGCTCTGTTAGAAATGCTACATCTAAAGAAATTCCAATCCCTCCGCACCACACGCTCCAGAGACCTCAACCTCATTACCACAATCAACAAAACGTACTGGAGAGACAGGTTCATAACCCAGAGACTGCCTATGCTATGGAATAGACATCCCATACATGTCAAGCAGAGCACCTCGCTGACCCTCTTCAAGAGAAATCTTGATGAATGGATGGGAAATAGAAAATTCACCTCAGGATAACTCCA
Source organism: Protopterus annectens (assembly GCF_019279795.1). Taxonomy (NCBI): domain Eukaryota; kingdom Metazoa; phylum Chordata; order Ceratodontiformes; family Protopteridae; genus Protopterus; species Protopterus annectens. The sequence goes on along the minus strand of NC_056732.1, from coordinate 260,034,475 downwards.
GTGGCTCTATTCAACAGAGGCAATGGGAACTAAGGTCAGGTGGCACGATGCCAGGATAATCCTATGGCTAGGCTTGTAAAGGCCCCATGGCCATTAGCCTAGTACACACCTATGAACCTATGACTAACAAACAACAAGCAATATCACCACTGCGGTATATTATATATGGGCAGCACTGGTGTATTTTTCTGTATTCCAGCATGACATTTCACACTACACCCCCCTCAATAATGTATTTCAGTCAGTTATGAAAATGTGAATTTAAACATGGAAGTATGTAAAACAATTAAACATGGTTAATGTCTCCATCTTCACTATGGTGTATTCTAGACAAACATTCTTAAGGTTATTTTATCTCTGATATATTAATTGTCCTTTACATAATGAATGTCATTAATTAATAATCAGTTAAGGAGTGTAGCTTCAGACAAAGTCATGATGCAATAATGAGCTGTGGGAGTCAAATGGAAATTCACCAGAAAGGAGTTAATCGTGTAACTGAATTAACTTTTCTTAGTCAGAATACCACTTCCAATGGAATCAGTTGCATCTTTTGCTTAACTAGTATTTTCTAAGTATGGAGAAAATAGCACGTTTGTAGGCAGCTGGAGTTATCAGGGTAATATTATCAAAGAAAGTGTAATCATTTAGTGTATCACCAATTATGTTTTATGCTGGTGATAAACAGAATCAGAATCAGAATCACATTTATTGCCCAAGTATGCATGCATACAAGGAATTTGACCCTGGTTTCACTGACTCTCCAAGTATGAATTACATAAATGACATACATACAACTATTAAGAACAAGACAAAAAAGTAAATATACATATACATATAATTCAATAATTACAAAAATAAATGTTAATGGATTAAGTGCAGAGCTAGGACATGGAATGAAAGAGATACTTGCCAATATTACAAGTCATGTAGGAAGGGAGGTAACAGCAATACATTTACATTTAAATGAATATTTTATTTCTTAATATTAAGTTGGTATCAGTGAGTTTTTTTTGTTGGTGTGTGTGTGTGTGTGTGTGTGTGTGTGTGTGTGTGTGTGTGTGTGTGTGTGTGTGTGTGTGTGTGTGTGTGTGTGTATGTGTGTGGTGTACATATGTATGTGTATATGTGTGTGCGTGCATTTGGTGTAGGCTATACATGCTCACTCCCTATGTACCTAAAAGTGTTATATGGTAGAGCAGTACGCCTTTGAAAAAGGTAACTATGCTTTTGAAGAACCACTATCAGTAACTGTATGAGTCTAGGCAATTTGTGTGCTATGTATGTATGTATGTATGTATGACTCACTGAAAGAATCAATGGCTTAAACTGTAGAAACTGTGCAACCACCTAAAAGCCTTGTCCTTTCTCTCAGTATCATACAGGCTACTGAGAGGCAACCTGTGCCTTGTGTAAAGCGTTTCAACAGATCCTATTCTATCAGTCCTATTACACATTTGCAAGTCCAGTGGTATCATAAACACCCACTCAAGTGATCTCAATCTCTTTTGAAAAATAAATAGAACAAGTTGGAGGGATTGGTATGTATAACAAAGAAAATCACTTCTATGGAACTGGCTTCCATAAAGCAAAGTATTTCTCTTATTCTATTCAAATGTAATATGGATGAATGGATGCGTAACTGCAAATTAACCCCCCAGATTAGCAAACAGGTATTAATGTACCAGTATATCCTTACTTGGCCATTTTGCTCACTTTGGCTACAACTTGTCTTGCTAGGTTTTAAGAGTACTTTAGTTGTGTGCTGTACACTCAAGATAATAAGAAACATTTTCAATTAGAAACATGCTGTCAACCTGAAAATTTTGATTAATAAATTGGTTAGGCCTATAAAAGGAAATAAACATTTAGAAAAGCTGATTTTAAACTATGCATTATTAGTATAGAAAGCAACATGTTTCATTACTAGCTTTCCCTGTTACATTATACTGTTAATTTAGGAATGCTCAAACATTTAGCATTCAAGTAAATAAAAGAACTAAGGTTTTCAAGCATTTTCAGTACTGCTAGGGAGCTTATGAAGGATTGATACATATATGTGCATCTTACTTTGCTGGCGTTTTGTCCTTTCTTTTTACTTAGCTACATTTTGAATTGTGCCATATGTTTCTGGAATACAAGACATATAGGTTGGGATTCACAGATAAGTGATATGCAGGTAGTAAGCAGCCCACAGAGTAATGCATCCCATAGCTGATGGTGTTGGTAGCCCTAGAACAAGACTGCAGACAAATGTAGCTGAGCCACTTTATAGAAGGAAATAACATTAGGCAGGTATAGCGGAGGAGTTGTGGTACCAAAGTGCACATGACCAGATTGTCTCATGTCACATACAAAGCAGGTGCCGGATGCTGTGCATGCACACAACAGAGTGCCCCATTGCTAGCGCTCATGGAGTGACAGACAGCTGATGGAGGGTCAGCACAGCAAAATGCTAACCAAGTTCATTATATAAATAGGGAGGAAAGTGTGAGACGGGGACTTAGAAAAGAAGAAATAACAAGCAAAGGAAAACACAAAAAGGTAACCATAAGAAATGAGAATTGGGAGATGAAGGGCATTTTTGTGAGAAACACTTAACTGCAATACAATATGATGAAGGGTAGGTGGAAAAAGTAATGAGTAATAGTTGTGGGAGTCATCATCATCATCATCATCAACCACATTTTTCCCATTTCATACAAGAGGTCAGGGTGTCACGTCAACTGTCACTATCTCTCTTGATTCAATACCACTCTCATCCCTTCTTTGACAGTCATGCCTGACTGCTGCAGGTCTTCTCTTAGACAATCCATCCATTTATTTGTGGGATGCCTTTGATTCTGCTTGCCTTCTTCCCGTCTGTCCCAGGTCTTCTTCACTGGATTTTCTTCTTCTTTTCTGCATATGTGCAAGAACCTGCATAACCTGTTCTCTTTGACCTTCTTTGTGACTGGAACTACTTGGGCTTCTGCTCAAGTTTCCTTCTTTCTTTGTCTGTCCCACAGTGTGCATACTGCCACCCATCTCAGTCACTTCATCTCCAGTACCTCTGCTTCCTAAACTGATCTGCCTTCACTTCCCAGGTTTCTGTACCATACAGTAGTACTGATCACACCACTGTTTTGTATACCTTAGTTTTCAGCTTTTTTGGCATTCTAATGTCACTCACTACCCCTGAATCTCTGTGCAATATGTCCGCATGCCCTTTGATTCTAGCTTTGACCTCCTTAGTCAGACTTCCCTTCTCCTCAACAACACCTCCCAAATACTTGAAGCTATTAAATTGTTCCATTTTCTTTTTTATCTCAATTTTTGGTTTCCTCTGATTTCCCTGTTTGCTGTCATTACCACTGTCTTATCTATACTCAGGTGTATCCCATATGTCTTCAATTTTGCATTCTATTCCCCTGTTATTTGCTGACATTCTTGTTCAGAGTCTGCTTGTAACACCCCATCATCTGCATATAGCAGGTTTATTGATGTGTCCCCTCTGACCTGTTTGTTAAAGTAGCCTATCACCAGTATGAATAACAGTGGGATCAGAGTTGAACTTTGATGCACACCTACTCCCACTAGGAATTCTTCTGTGAGTATGAACAGGGTTCATACTTGTGTCATTGGGTCCTTATATAAAGCCTACACTAATTCTGCCAATGTTTCCAGGATTTCAAATCATCACAAAACTGCCCAAGTTCATAGGCTGGTACTAGGCTATCGGCCCTAGGGCCCATACAAGCCTACCCATAACAATTTCCTGGCTATTTCTTCCCACACTATTTACTTCCCTGGACCCCTGAACCCCGGGGTGAATCAAGTCAACCTTATTATATGCTTTCTCAGAGTGTAGAATGCCCATTTGGACTACTTTCTCATCTGTAACTTCTTCTCAACTATCTGTCTCACTGCAAACACTGAGTCATATGTAATGCATCCTAAGCTGAATCTGAACTGCTCATCTCCTGTCTTACATTCTACTATATGCATATTCATTTAGCAATCATCTTTTCCATCATTGTCATGCAGTCTGACAAAAGATGGCTACCTCTATACTGCCCACAGTTGTAAATGTCCCCTTTGTTCTTGTTCATTAGCACTAGAATGCTTATATTCCAGTCATCTGGGATATGTCTTTCTGTCCATACTGCTATGAGTACCCTCTGGAGAAATTTCTCCCCTATCTCGCTTGACATCTCAATCACATCTGCCATAATCTCATCTACACTTGCTGCTTTCCCTGACTTCATATTCTTTCATGCGGTTCTTACTTCTTCTAGGGCAGGCTCTTCTTCCCCTTTCATCATAGGCTATTTCTGCAACAATTTAGCTTCTGTGGAGTTTTCTTCCTTCAGAAGCTGCTGGAAGTACTCCTTCCATCTTCCTTTGATGTTATCTGGAAGATCGAGCAAGTTGTTGCTAGCATCTCTTATGAAGGGTGCCTGATGACTGTGTTCTTTTTCTTTCTGTTTTTGCTTTGCAGTTTGATAGAGTTTCTTTATGCCTCCTGTCAAGGCACTTTCCAGAAGTTGGTGGAATGCCTCTGATGTTTTGTTCATAGATTCATAGATTCATAACAGATTACTAGGCTAATGGTTTAAAAGCTCCTAAAAGCCTAGCCAATACAACCTAGTTTTACAAAATATATGGCTCCTTGGGGAAAAAGGATGGTGTGGATTTGTGCCTATGCCTTGAGCATATTACAGATTGCTCCTGTCCATAAGAGACATAGGCACTGCACCAGGTGTGAATTTGTCATCCCCCATCCATTGATCCAAACTGTGTTTAAAAAGGGTCAGGGAAGGGCTCTGCTTACGATGAATAGGAGGCCTGTTCCAAAGAAGGGGTAATCTCTGAGATGCATATCTGTCTCTCCAGCATGTTTTATTTGAGTCACTGACTATGTTTAGATCCCTAGATCAGGTGACCATTGTGCTGCTGTTTGACTGTGGATTTGTAACAGCTCCATCAGGGACCTTGTAGGTCAGGCATAAGTCACCCCTTAGGAGTCGGTAGGGATAGGGCTTTTAGTCTATCCACATAGGATATGTTGTATACACCACGTATTTTCTTTGTGAGGAATCTCTAAGGTCACTCCAGCTGCTGTGTTTAGTCAAGTTCATGACAAATGGCTCATTGTACTTGATTATTGGTCTAATTAGGCCTGAGTACAGCAGGACTAAAATTTCCTTGGATTTGGAAGCCATATCTTTACTTATAACTTGTGCCACATAGAAAGACTTACTCAGCAGTGTGAACACATGGCAATCAAAGGTCAGACTACTGTCTATCTGTGTACCTTGATCTCTCAACTCTGTGTCTACTTTTAGGGGTGTGTATTTGATGTTGCCATTTGCAGAGGCATTTCACTTCCCAAAGGGTATGATAATGTATTTTAGGCCTTGGTTCTGGCACCAATCATTTGTCTGATCTAGACCCTCCTGAAGGATATCTACATCACTGGGGGAATTCAATGACTGACTCCAGCATGCAGTTGTCAGCAAACTTTCTCATCCAGAGGCCTTTCCTTGACTTCAGAGAAGTATATAATGGACAGGAGTGGCCCCAGCACTGAGCGCTGTGGCACACCACTAATAACTAGCCTCTTGCTGGCTCTGGATTCACCCAATTTAACCACATATGTCCTGCTCATGAGCCAGATGACTATCTCTCTGATGATGCAGGGATTTATGCCCAGTTTTGTCTGTTTATTTATAATACCTGAGTGGGGAATTTTGTCAAATGCTTTGGTCAGGTCGAGGAAGGTGGTATGTACCATTTTACCTTCATCTATGGCCTTAGTGACTTTATCAGAGAAATCCACCAGGTTCAGTAGGCATGATCTGCCCTTAACAAAGTCAAATTGGGTCAGGCCTAGTGTTTGGAGGTCTCCTATGTCATTATTTATAAGGTCCATGATTATTCTTTCCATGGACTTAAATATAAGACTAGTCAAACTTATGGGTCTGTATTTTCCCAGATCAGTAGATGGTCCCACTTTATGAAGAGGGATGACTGTTTCTGTCCTCCATTCTATCATGATAAAGCCAATTTGGAGGCTGTGGATAATTAAAGATATTAATGGGCCTGGTATGTCCTGATTTCAGCTGTTTAAGAGGCAACCTGGTATATTGTCAGGCCCTATTGAAGCCATGTTTTTAGCTTTAGAGAGGGCAGTGACAACCTTTTCTTTGGTGATAATTGGTGGTGGATTGGTGCAGGGTTTTTCTTGTGAGAGAACTGGGGGTAATGGGGAGGTGAACTCCGAGCTGAATTTGTTGGCCTGCAGATTTGCTATATCTTCTGGCTGAGTTTAGGTGATGCCAACTACAACTAATTCTGCACATTGTTGGGTGTTATCCTTAAGACTGTGGACATAACTGAAAAATGCCTTATGATTATCCTTAGTTTTAGAGGCTATTGTTACCTCAAAGTCTGCTTTCAGAGACTTGATTAGTTCCTTGATTCACTTGTTTAGACTAATAAGGGACTTTTTGCTCTGTTATACACATTCCCTCTTACTTCTTGACAGGATTATCTTTCTTTTGTGTACAACCTATTACTACCAGGAGTCCACTAGGGTGGCTACTTTTTGTGGTTTGACCTTGATTTAATTTGGTCTGGTATTGCCGTTTCTATCAGTTGTTTACATGGTCATAATGGGAGTTTGTGTACACCTCTGCATAGGTTTCTGTGTTTGCTGGATTTGGGGGAGCTTGGAAACTAGCTATGCTATCACTTAATAGAGATAATTAAACTTAGAGTAGTTCTTAAAGTTTTTAAAATTAGGTGGGGAAGGGGTAGGTTTACCTTTCTTTCAAGGAGACCACAATGTGATCTGATCTTACCAGTGAGGACATCACACTGGAGGGGAGGATACATTGCTCTCCCATATTTGTGAGTACCAGATCTAGGATATTTGTTCCCCTAGTTGGACTGCAGAGTAGCTCCTCCAGGGCATTTGAGTTTACAAAGTCAAGAAATCTTTGGACCTGCATATTAGTGGTCATGTATGCCTCCCAATTAATGCAGGGGTAGTTAAAATCACCCATGAGTATGAGCTGGATGATGAGTGATTTTAGTAACTTTAGGTATGATGTGTGGGTTTCCTGGTTCATAGTGGGGGACCTGTAGCTAGCAAGAATACGGTAATGTATTTTTCCCATGGTTAGTTAGACATGGAGTAGCTCAAACATTCATATTGTTTGACCAGACTTGAGGTGTGCTTATCCTTTATGTAGATAGATCCACCTTTTGCTCTTTCATGCTCAGCAGGTGGTCGGAATGTATGAAAGGCATTACAGCCATGCACAGCTGTAGTGCTTTCCCTGGCTTTGAACCATGTTTCAGTAACTGCATAGAGCTCAGCATTCTCCAGAGTGAGGAGAGCTTCCAGGGAGTGCAGTTTCTTGCTGAGGTTCCTAGCATTGAGCAGTAACTCCTTTAGCTTGTCCTGAATAGCTTTTGTTATGTTGGAAGGTTTGTCTGTTTGGCAGTGGTGTTGATAAAGTTTTGGCCAATATCTGAAACCTAGAGGTGACAGGTGAAGACCATCCCTGGCAAAGCAGAGTGGCCTGTCAGCCATGTCCTCCCAGGCTGACAAGTACTGGACCCCTTTAGAATGACACCAGTAGCTAAGACAATTTTTAAAGCCAGTCATTTTCTGCTGGCATTATAAATCATCCTTGGAAACAGTAGAATGCTGCTCAGTGCTAGCCTCATACCTGCCTGTGACACATATTCTGAGAGCTCAATCATGGTTCTCTTCATATAGTCCAAGGAGGTATGTCTCAGGTCATTCACACCGACATGGACTATGACTGAGTCATAATATGACTTCGGGGTTTGAGACCTGAGTGCTTGCATGATCTGCCGGATCCTGGCCTCTGACCGGCAACTAATTGTAACCTTCTCCTTATCCAGCCTAGTAAGATGGACTTCAGTGTGTCTCACAGTGCAGTCTCCTATGATCAGAATATTCAAGCACAAATACTGCTAACACTGCTAAAGCTGCTGAGGAACAGAAGAAACAAAGACAAAGTGAAATCTTTGGCAAGTCACCACGGTTAGTACTTGTAGCAGCTGGTAAAAACTTCAGCAAGACACCACAGTTAAAATGATAAAAACAGCTTTAATTACATGAAAAATAAAAATGTAAGCAGGAACAGAATGATAACAATAAGCACTTTCAGCTAATATAGCCTTCTTCAGATCATAATATATATCCTGCAAACAAACATTTTTAAAAAAGTAAACATCCAATCATAAATCGTCTTTAATCAATCTCTTCCAATCATAATTCATTTCCTGATATAATAGTATTGGCTGTGAGAGAGCTAATCAAAAGCTTAAGTATCAACATACCCTCTTTAATAACCAGTGGAGAAACTTCCAGTCACAAACTGTTCTCTAAAGAAAGGACCAATGACTAGCTAGGGGCCGGTCTAAGTGTTTTTTGATGATCAATGATGTATTCTTCAATTATAATATAGTAAAAGCTGAGCCTCTAAGGGATGCCCTATCATCAGTTCTTCAACAGGAGAACTACCAATCACAAGCTACTCAAAGAAAAAGAAATCCGTCACTAGCTTCAATCGGTATGCATTTTTATAAACAACTATGCTATGAATCCAACTGTCTATGCACAAACTATCAACAAAAATACAACAAGAGTATAATATTGATAGGGTCAAAATTGCTGGCAACATAACACATTAGATAGGATGCGAATGATCCACTGCTTAAGGCTCTGTGAGCCAAACTAATAGATTGTAACGAAGAAAGCTGGAATCTAGTTTTGGTCAGGGAAAACATTAAACAGACATCTAATCTTATAAACAGCAAAGAAAGGGGAAAGACACCTTTAAAATATACCAAACAGGAAGCTTCCAGCCACTATAAAACTAAATGACCAGTATGCATGCTATGAGCCCAGCTTTCTACAAACAGGCTAGTAGCAACATTCTTACATACAGTGTTGACAAAAACAAATACAAATAATTAGTTACTTAAGGCTGTGCAAGTCAAATTGATAGAACATAATAAAAAGGCAATATGACTGATAAGCTATCCTAGGGAAAGGAAATCATTACTCAAACATTTTAATCATACCGAAAAAACACGATTACAGTGTAGGACAATACAGCTTCCAATCATAAAAGGTAGTGGGGCTAAATAGCCAATCATTAGTTCAGCTAGTGATACAATAGTTAATCACAGATAAAACACAGGTCGAGCCTCCTAAAATCAACCTATTTTAGGTCTCCTTGCTTTTAGTTTGCATTTTTATAAACAACTATGCTATGTGTCCAACTCTCTATGCAGGAACAAGAGTATAATACTGATAGAGTCAAAATTGCTGGCAACAAAACACATTAAATAGGATACGAATGATCCACTGCTTAAGGCTCTATGAGCCAAACTAATAGATTGTGATGGAAAAAGCTGGAATCTAGTTTTGGTCAGGGAAACCATTAAGCAGACATCTAGTCTTATAAACAGCAAAAAAGGGAAAAAAAACACCTTTAAAATATACCAAACAGGCAGCTTCCAGCCACTATAAATCTAAATGGCCAGTATGCATGTTACAAGCCGAGCTTTCTATAAACAGGCTAGTAGCAACATTCTTATATACCGTGTTGACAAAAACGAATAGAAATAATTAGTTACTTACAGCTGTGCAAGCCAAATTGATGGAACATAATAAAAAACAGTCTAAAAATCTAAAAAGCTATCCTAGGGCAAGGAATTAATTATTCAAACATTTTAATCTAAGTGAAAAAACACTATTACGGTGTAGGACAATGCAGCTTCCAGTCACAATAGGTAGTGGGGCTAAATAGCCAATCATTAGTTCAGCTAGTGATACGATAGCCAATCATAGCAAAAACACAGGTCGAGCCTCCTAAAATCAACCTATTGTAGGTCTCCTTGCTTTTAGTATAGGTTTCAAAGGAATTACATTGTTTAAACCTGGAAAGGAATGAGCTCTCAGATTCACTATCCACTCAATTTCCTGGATTTCAGTCCAATTAACTATCCCTAGCTGAACTAATGATTGGCTATTTAGCCCCACTACCTATTGTGATTGGAAACTGTAGTGTCCTGCACCATAATAGTCTTTTTTCACTAAAATTAAAATGTTTGAGTAATGATTTCCTTGCCCTAGGCTAGCTTTTTTAGATTGTTTTTTATTATGTCCCATCAATTTGGCTTGCACAATCTGCAGTTAACCTAACCAGCTATGCTGCCCTGTGCCCAAACAGATGCCTTCTGAGCAGTGATAATCCTGGGTGTTATAATAAGGTAATATAGACCTAAATAATAACCAAATTTGAAGCACCCAGTCAACAACGAAGGAACACAAAATCGAAGGTTTAATTGGGCATATAAACAAAATGAACCACAGTACACCAAACAATACGCAGTGTAAAAAACAATCCACACATCAACGTTGTCCCCCCCTCCGTGTGAAGTTTTTTGAATTGTAACTAACAGGTTCCTTGTGTGATAACCTCTCAGATCTACGCAAAGGGGTAAATTCATCCAAGTCTGTTTCATCAACTACATCTGTAGATCTATCCTGTAATACAACACTTTCATTTTCATTATGTAATTCTGAATTCACTCAATTTAATGCTATACAAATATATAACATACATATTTTTTAAATATAGTTTTTAAGCATGAAAAACAGTCATATAATTGCAGTATCAATTGTCACCAGCAGAGTGGAGTAGTGTTTTTATCTAAAGTTTTTTAACATGTACATTAATAAATGTTTTTTAACTAATTTTTACAAAATGTATTAATTTAAGGACACAAAATAGATCCATTTCCTAACTGGTACTTAATTTCACAACCATAGTATTTATTTTAACATTTGCAGTTTACATTTTGTGAATAACATTTGTTTATTCACTTTTTCTTCATCAATTAAGGTGGTTGTTAACCAATTTTTAATTCACAAATGTTATTGGTTGAGAGCATTTATTTACTTGTATTTAAATACCAGATTTCAGGGTTTATGTGATTTGTACTTTTGGCTGAAGAAGGATAGACGAAACGTTGATGTGTGGATTGTTTTTTACACTGCGTATTGTTTGGTGTACTGTGGTTCATTTTGTTTATATGCCCAATTAAACCTTCGATTTTGTGTTCCTTCGTTGTTGACTGGGTGCTTCAAATTTGGTTATTAGTTCAGCTGGCACCTTCCTTTTCTGCTTGATAGACCTAAATAATACTAACCAAATGCAAAAATGCTGCTCACTGTACAAACTAATTGCCCCATGAGTAATGTGAGACTGAGGTAAAGTGCTGAGGTGTTTTTTAGAGGGAAATTTCAACTTCTGGTGATTGTGTACATATAAGCCACCAGTAACCACCACTGCTTTGCATTCATTGTGTACCTTATTTCCACACATGGCTCAGCAACATATTATTTCTATAGTCCTCACACATGCTGTTTAGAGGCATTTGTGTTCTTCTTCATCTCCTCCTATTAATTCTTCTCTCTGAGGTGCCAGAGCCCAAAGTATTTCCTTGAAGTCTCATGCATTGTCTCCAATCATTTCCTGGTCTTTAGACTAATCTCTGTTGAATTTAGAGCCTTCTCTGACTCTACTTGCAACTAATTGCTTCCAGCATTGGCTTATGCTGTGGGATGACTTTGCAATCACTGGTTCTACTCCAATGCCCTTTCCTTACAAGTAGGAGGTGGTCTAACTGAGTTAATTTTAGGCACAGCAACCAGCAACTGAGGCCTGAGTTGCTTGTTGTGGGAGTGACAGAGGAAAAAAGATAGGTAGCAGGGATAGGCAAAAGAAAAAAAACATAAACATGGACACAGACAAACAGGGATGATAGTGACAGAAAATCTGGAGACTACAGTGGATGGACATAGACATGCAGAGGGTGGCAACCTTGTGAATGGGAGAGCTGAACAATAAACAAGGTATGTGGAATAACACATAAAGCAGGAACACCTGGATAGGGGAAAGACAGGGTACATGACAGATGCCAGGCTGGGCAAGAGGCTGATCCATTTAGACATCAAGCATTGCCATGGATGATGACATGTACTGGCTGTGCCTCTAGTGGCCTGTAGATGAAGGCCTGCTAGTCCCACAACTTGAACAGCCACAGCAGGAGAACAGGGTTGGACCCAGCACCAGGTGACTTAGGCAGGACTAGGTCCAGCTGGCAGAGCCCATAAAATATTAAAAAGATAAAAATAACAACAGCCAACCCTGATTATCTGGGCTTGCTATACTTGGCTACACTGTTTTCATGTGATGTGCAACAGATTCAGTCTCCTTCACTGGTTGAAATTTAAAACATGTGAGCAAATGAGAGAGCGAGAGAAAGAGACTTCATGGAGCTTGTCACACTCAAAAGTATTGCAAGATCCAGTAGTACAAACATTGATGTTAACAGTAAATAGTAACCAACCAGTGCAGTACAGATGCACAAAGAGTGAAGTGCCACTACCAATAAATAGCACCAATGAATCTTAAAGTAAACAATATAGAGTTAGGTGTGTGTGTGTGTGTGTGTGTGTGTGTGTGTGTGTGTGTGTGTGTGTGTGTGTGTGTGTGTGTGTGTGTGTGTGTGTGTGTGTGCGCGCGCGCATGTGTGTTATGTCAGAGAATTCTCAGACTCATTTTAACAAGAACTTTGCAGAATTTGGACCCATTTACCTCGGACTTCCTTATAAAGATTTCTTCAGTAAAGATTACTGTCAGTCAGTAATGTCAGTCTTTTGTTCTGAAAGTGCACAATCTTTTTTCTCCTATCTTTTTTTTCTATCCACTAATGTATAGGGGCAACCCAGGACCACTGTCTGATTACGTGGCTTGCTCAAGGTCACACAGGTGGCAAATGGAGGTAAAAAAAAACAAACCTTCTACAGTTGACTACAGGAAGCAGCTTACTAACAGCTTAAAGCATTAATCCTCTGCACTGGCTGTAAACCTCCATTTTCTGACAAGTCCCTGAGCAAAGTTGGTCAATGAAGCCAGTCCTTAGAGTTTCATAGTTCTTGTTGTTCAGAAAATGCATGTGGATGCAAAACCTGTTGTTCTGTAAACCTTTTAAGTGAATTAAAGTACTCTGCCTATGATCTACTGTTTTGCAGAACAACTCTGGTTTCTCTCATATTTATGTCCTATCCCTCATTGTCTACTTGGGCAGTTAGCACAGAGAACTAAAGCTCTGGGGGCAATTCTTGTGTCCAAAGTACAGGATTTGATTCTTTCACCTTCATTTGCCTACTTGATTACTCTGAGTAAGTCACTTAACCAGACACTACTCCTGAGTCATCCCTGTAAAGGGACAATTTGCCCAGTGGACTTACCCAGTCAACAAATAAGTTAAAACAATTCTGTTTTCTAGGACATATCTAAGGATTGCCTTCAACCTGTAATGCCAGTCAAAGTTTCATAGTTCTTAATGTGCAGAAAATGCATGTCCATACACCACCTGCTGTTCTGGTAACTTTTAAAGTGAAGTAATATTGTTTGACACTTAAGGTTCTGAGTTGTTAGCAAACTGTTTCTTGAAGTCAAAAATATTGGGTTTGAACCCTTCTACTTACATTCAAGTGCTGTGTGACTTCAAACAAATCACTCAGACAGCATTCCTGGATTGGCCTTACAAAGAGTCACATTGTCCATTGAGTTTACCTAGTCAACAAATACATAGAAGCAAATAACATTTAAAAAGTGTTCCTTTTTGGGCCTTTGTTGCCCAATTATTATGGATTTGTTCAGAATTCTAGAGCAAAGCGGTAGAGAGGTATTTTGGTCTGTTCTTCGTGAAATATGTGGCTTTCTGGCAAATTGCTGTAAAATGCAGTCACTAAATAAAGACACAGGTGTGAGTTTCAGACTTTTTATTCTTCAGAAAATGCTTGCTAATGCAACGTTTTTTGTTGTAGTAGCTTTCTTATGATGAATATAATCACAATTTTTAAAATCTGTTCCTGATTTTTCAGGCTTTGTCTCTGATTATTGAGATAATTAGTTGAGAGGACAGATCAGAATTGAAGTAGGTTGCATACCTCTCAACTGTCCAGATTTTTGAAGAATGTCCAGATTTGTGCCTATTATTTTTGGTCGGTTTCTCATAAAATTTGTGATTTTATGGATTTTTGAGGCAAATCAGTGAGGACTGAATTCACTAAATAATAAAATACACGAGTTTCAGACTTCATATCATTCTGAAAATGTGTGGTAACATCTGATCTTTTATTCTAGCAACTTTCTAAGTTTATAAGAGCAATATTTAAAATGTGTCTGTATTTTTGAAGCTTTGTCCAGATTATTTGTGCTAAGAGGTTGAGCACTATGGTAGGTTGCACTACATGGTTCTGACAGCAGTGAGGTAAGATTCACTTTTCAGTTAATATTTGTTCATTCCTTTGCTCACAATAAAGATTTGAGTGTACAAACTTATTCTTACAAGGGGCTGTAATTAATGGTCGTGTGTGTGTGTGTGTGTGCATGTGTGTGTGTGTGTATCCCAAAGTGTAAAGGAAGGACTCAGTTTGAGTAAAAAGGAGCATCATCATATGAGCCATGTTCTTTGGTTACAATCCTTGGTTTCCTTGCTTTGTTGACTGCTGGCAGTATGTTTATTATATTGCTGTGAATACAATGGGCAGGATAAAGTCTACAAGTTTAATGCTAATATTTTGACTATCAGTGCATTTTTAATTTGGCTTGCATTTTGCAGGCACATTTGTATCAAATATGGAGTATAGGGCTACAATCGTTTGTCTAGCAGTTTGGGAAAATGAGTAAGGCAATGAGCTGTTAATGTCTTGTTCTAGTAGTGCAGGGTTTGAATCCCTATGCTTTCATTTGACAACTCTATGATTCTGACCAGGTCATTTCACCAGACAGTGCTCCCGGACTGACCACAAAAATGAATACTAGTGTAAAGTGGTGGCCCCAAACTGTTAGCAAGGCTATAACTCATTTTTCTTTTGAATTCCTGCACCAATCACATAGACAGTATGTGACTATGAATCCTGGAACAACTCTTTTAGTTTAATGAGCTGCCAGATACATTTTCAATAAATGTGAGTTTCAAGGGAAGCTACATTTACCATTGCTCATGCTAAGTCTGTTTTCAGTCTGAGAGTGTTTTGATCAGAAAATGCCCACCAGTACCTTTGCTATAAAATTTTAAATTAAATTCAAATCTATGTGACAATTTCAGAGGTAAAGAAGAAAACAAAATGTACCATGACAGTTTTGAACAGTGTTTTATGGTAATTGGAAAGAGACCACCAATTAAATGGCTATTGGTATGGGAGGGTGGGGGGGACATGTCCATTACCCTACCTACATACTCATTTAACCATAATCCAGTTCAACAAAAGGTGCTCTTTAGTGTCAAGTCAGGCACCCAACTATTGGCACACTTTGCCTGACACCACCCTCTGCAATTGACTTTAAAAAAGACTTGGATCCCCCTCTCAACCACTCTCCGAAGAGAACCCCCCCCCCCTAAAAATTGGTTAAACAGCATAATTCCCTTGAATTACTTCAGGTGTAATTGACTTTGACTGTAGATAAGACCCCTGTTCATGTCATTGCCAGCTATAGGACCCCCTCCATGAATCAGAACATCCACACTCAACCTACTTGGATCTACTTGAGTCAATCAAGATACAACCAAACACCCTGGTTTTGGGTGACTTTAATTACCTGTCCATAGACTGGGTAAATTATATGTGTTCTAACTCATTTGCACAAAGATTCCTGAACTCTATTAACTTCAGTGCCCTGGACACACACACACACACACACACACAAGGGGCTCAAACATCCTGGACCTGGTACTCACCAATATGGGGGACCACTGCACCACCCCCAGTGTGTGCCCATGCTTGGTGAGATCTGACCACAAATCAGCCATGCTAGAAGTAACTATAACACAAGACCCCACCTTAGCAACAACTAGAATGAAAAACGTCTTCTTGGCCAATTACAACTTCTTACGTGATGGCATAAATAGCTTCATAGCCCTTTCCCCCACTGATGGAACAGACACCTATGCTGAGTTATATACCAATGCTTTATACAAACACCTGTAAAATTGCATTGACTCTGCCATACCTGATAGAACCAAAGCAAGATCTTCAAGGAAAAGCAAACCTGCCTTGTGGACAACTGCCATTACTAGGCTATATAATAGGAAAAATAAATTGCTGTCTAAGAGTAGGAAAGAACAGTCTCAAAACTGGAAAAAACTCCCTTCTCAATGTAAACAAGCAAACAAGACTCCTAGTGAAGACCTCCAAAGCTAACTGCAAATCCAAATTAACTTCCCTATCTAAGGATAACCACAAGGCGTTCTTTAGTTACATCTGGAACCTTAAAGGTAAGGCCCAGATTTGCACTGAACTCATAGTTAATGGTACAAAATATATATAACCTGTGGATACAGCAAACCTGCTGGTTGACAGATTCAGTGAAAACTTCACTCCCCTGTCCCTGCCACATATACTCCAAAACATCCCTAACACTTGTACCCCACCTAGTACCTCTGAGATGCTGATCATAAATGCCCTCTACAAGGACAAAAACACAGCCTCTATGGGACCAGACAACATCCTGGGCTATGTTCTACATGGGTTAAAATAGGAATTAGCATCCTCACTGGGCATGCTTTTCAATCACAACCTGGCTTCATCCCAGTGGAATAGAAATCAGCTACCATCATCCCTTTGCACAAAGTGGGTGCATCCACAGACCCTAGAAACTATAGACCCATTAGCCTGACCAGCCTTATCTGCAAGGCCATAGAACAAATAGTCATGGTCCTTATTAACAAAGATACAGGAAATCTCCAAATGCTTGACCCCACCCAGTTTTGCTTTGTCAAAGGGAGATCGTGCCTGTTAAACTTGGTGGACTTCTTTGAGACAGTACACCAAAGCCCTAGATGAGGGCAAATCTGTGTGTATGACCTACCTAGACTAAGCCAAGGCCTTTGATACAATCCCCCACTCAGTCATCATTGATAAACTCACCCAGCTGGGTATTAACCCATATATTTTCAGATGGGTTGCAAACTGGCTCACTGATAGAACTCATATGGTCAAAATAGAGGACTTCATCTCCTACAGCAGACCCATAATCAGTAGTATTCCATAGCATCAGTTCTGGGACCACTACCATTCAGAATCTACTTGTCTAAAGTACAGGCTAAAACTAAAGGACTGTGGCTGACAAATTTGCTGATGACTGCAAACTGGGAGCAATAATTGAAACCCTTAGGGATATCAACATCCTGCAAGAAGGTTTTAAGCAGAATAATGACTGGTGCCAAAGTCATGATCTTAAACTTAATGCAAAAAAAATGCATTATCATCTCCTTTGTCAAGGGTGATGTTCCTGCAGACTATGATATCAACAGCAATACCCTAAGCACACAGTCAGCTGACAGCAACCTTAACTTCGATCACCATGTCTCCACAGTGGTAAGAAGGGCATTTTCTATTACTCATTTCATAAGTAGGGGCATTGCCTCCATAAAAAAAGAGGTTATAATCCCCCGTACTCTTCCCTCATCAGGCCAATAATAGAATACAACTCTTCCTTTGGTATGTTCCTTTCAAAACACCTACAGCAATTGGCGAGATCAGAAAGGTTCTTACAAAGAAAATTCAGGGCTTCAAGATTTGTCTTATGCAGACATTGAAACCATTGCCACTTTATTCTGTGTCATACAGACTGCTCAGAAGCAACCTGTGCCTTGCATACAAAGCAATCTCTGACCCAGCTTTAATGGAAATCCTGCACATTTGCAAGTCAAATGGCACACAGGTCACTCGTTCAAAAGACCTTAACCTGGCATGTGATATCAACAGAGCTTGCTGAAGAGACAGATTTGCCTCACAGAGGTTGCCCCACTTTTGAAAAATTCACCCCAGGGGTTACACCTGTGTCTCTCTTGGACAGGGGCAATAGGTGCTGATTTTAGTGTCTGGTTGAACCAGACACCCTTGGGAACACAGGCCAAACTTAGCTAGGCTTGTAAGGGCCCTGAGACTGTTAGCCTAGTAACCTCCTATGATCCTATAAAAGTGCACATGGAGGCTAGCAGTGAACCTTTCAGATTGTCCTCAGCAGGGAGACCTCTCCCCTTCCTTCTGAGAGGTGACCCAGCACCAGAGACATCTGCTGGCAGGCACAGGCCAAGATTACTGTTGTTGATCGTCTTCCACAAACACAAATGGACCTTTAGAAGGAACAGAAAAAAAACTGTACATTAGTACTCACATTTGTTACATACAAAATTTTAGCTGTAGCGTGATGTAGTGCAGGCAACATATGTCCGCTGCTGCTAAGACAGAAGTGATTACTTCCTGTGACATTCCTCCTCCATGTTGGCACAACACTCCCCAGTCACTGTAAAACAAAGTAGGAAGAACTCAATACACTAGTGGACCTGTAAAAAGAAGAGGAAAAAGGCAAGTCAAACAAAAACAAAAATGAGAAAAAGAAAAGTTGACATAGAGTAAAATTGATTCTTTGTTCTTAATCTCTGCCTCCCACTTTCAAAGAAGATCAGGGTTTTGTTGCCACAGGTCAGTGTATCAATGCCTGCACTGCTCATCAAAATGAATTACATCAGTAGCATCATTGAAAATCTCATGCCAAGCATTCACCTTGAGCAATGGACCATTACAACTGTCCTACAGTTGCTTCTTAGAGCCTTTATTTAGATAGAACAAGAACATCTTGCTCTCCCTTGAACAACAGGTTGGACAAGCCCTGCTGTTCTTACTGCCTGAGAAAGCCATTTTCACTAACACAGATTTACTCAAAGAGAAAAATGGTTATTCCCTGCAATGGACACAATTCTGATGTCACATGACATGCTTAGTAGCATACACCCATGGTTCCAAGAGAGACACAGACTTCATGCATGAACATAGTATGCACATATATCCCTAATCCTAGGATAATCATGGTAGCAATATCCATTGTGGATCACATATTGTTTTATGTCAGTGATTCAGTAACAGGAATGCTAAACATTCTCATTTGCATAACTTCTAATATGAAACAAAACTAACTCAATATAAAGCATTGTGCTGTCCTTTAAGATAAATAGCTGTGAAAACAGGATATTACAGAATATGATTCTGGTCCTTGAAAAAGGCATACTGAAAGAAAAGATGTCTGTACTTTACTGCTGCAATGTTCTCAACACCCACAGGTGATGACTGCAACAGGGGACTTACAAATAGTGTTAAATGTGGAGGAAGACTTCAAATGACATGATGCTATTATGTCCAGGTGTGTGCAGGCACCTAGGGAATAACATGCCATGCAGGATCCATTGGTCATGTACATAGTGTGAGGCATGGCAATACATTTTAGCATGTGGCAGGGGGTGTGTAGAGCACTACAGAAGGTACTACAGAAGGTCAAAAAACGTATACAGGACAACTATTATCATAATATGTCCTTTGCTGCAGTGTTTTCAAGAAAGGAGCTGAGAGGTCACACCACTACAAGGGACAGTTAACTTGTGACCCAATGGGGAGAAGAGAATTGTACACATATGTACTGGACATTCACAAAAGTTCATACACTTATACACACACACTGACCATCAAAGGGTGGGAATGTTCACTAACCAGGAAACAAAATGTTACTTCAGGTCTTCCACATAAATGGCACTTGCAGCTTGGGCAAAAATAACCCTGAAAAGATTTATTAGAATATGGTGTGGTGAGGAGTGGTGCAGGATATCATTTTTATGGGCAGCCATAATAGATTCCCGAAACATGTGCATTGAAGAGAAACTGATAAATTGCATACCACAAAGAAGGCATCATGTATTGCTAAGAATGTGTCTACCACATGTGGCGAACCACCAACACAGGGTTGGCTGATAGAGGTAAAAGAGTTCCTGATGTCCATGACTGAGGAAGGGTAGCACCGTAGCAGACACTCCTAACTGGTGATGGCTTGGGTATGGAAGATGGCTAGTAATGACTGCATTAGTATAAAGGATATATAAGCTTAGTAATAGCCATTACATTGTCATATTATACAGTGCATTGCAAGACTTATTCAGCAAGAGTTGTCTGTATAACTTTCCTACAGGTAGTTCTGGCTACAGGTGCAATATCATGGAGAGTATAGCATGTATATATATATATATATATATATATATATATATATATATATATATATATATATATATATATATATATATATATATCTATACTATATCTAAATCTATATCTATCTATCTATCTATCTATCTATCTATCTATCTATCTATCTATCTATCTATCTATCTCTATCTCTCTATCTATATGCTATTTGCAAGTTATGTTATCTACCAGTATATTTTCCATGTAGGGTATAGGCAAATGCATAGTGCCACAGTTATCTTGTATTTATGCTTTCACAGGTTCTAAAGATGAAGAGTTCAGTACAATGGGATAACACATGCCCGATGACAACAGGTCACCAATGCTTGAGAAAGATGTCAATATACACATGGCATAGTCTGATGGCACAATGCCACCATCAGCAGCACTAACATGAAAGGGCTCACACACATACCCCATGCATGAGATACAGGCTAACCTCAGACTCACCAGTGTTTGGTGAACATCCTGTAACTGTGAGACTGACCTTGGCTTTACAAGATTCCCACTGCCACATGGTATCTGACAGCCACACATTTGTGATTGCACATACATCCCATAGTAGAGAAATGTTGTGGTTTGTGGTGCTGCCATAATTCCAGATCCATCCCTGTCCTGAAGCCAACACTTAACATTAATCAGTGGATGTACAGGTCAGTGATATAGGTGCAGAGAGCTGCTACCCACACAATTGTAGATATGATGAGTTTGCTGCATGATCTGTATGACGACATGGGACACTCAGTGCCTGCAGATTGACATGGTGTATAGGGACAAGGAGCAAACAGTGGTACTCAGGTCGCTAATGGCTAATACTATCTCTACTGGTGTTTCCATGAGGTATATGTTAACTGCTCTCCTATCTGCCTCTACAGGCCATGCTATCTATAGCTGTGGGATGGTCTAGATGTGAGGTGGCCAGTACAGGCTTTGCCTACCCAGATGACACAGAACATTCCAGAGACAGCATCACCGCTGTCTCTAGTCACAGATACCACCACTACTAGGCATGGACAGTCTCATGTCTGTGATCAATGGCACTCTTCAATCTTCACATCTGGGACACCTAACCAGCCTGCATACTCTGCCACTCATAGTCTTATACTTTGGATGCCAGACCCATGGGTAGAAATAATGCTGTGACTACTCATAGAGATCATCTGGATTGTGGATGCCATATACCTCTTGATGTCTGAAATACTCCATCAGAGTGCATAATTGTGTTGACATACTTGTGTACAACCTTGCCACAGATTGCTTCCAGCCCAGAGACTACAGGCAAGTGTAGTGCACATCACCAGCATTTGCAACACAACAGCTCCACCCCATCAATGAAAAATATGACCTCTGAATACCCACCCTGCTGTCAGTCATGTAGCTACTAGACCTACCTCCCCTGTCCTTGACCATTGTGATAATGTTGCTGGCGTATGTCATTGCTCTCATCTTACCTTGTAGCAAGGGATGATGACTGTACTCTACCAACCCCTAACATGTGTAGGTACAGTAATTCTGATGCGCACAGTAGCCAATATGATCTGCCTTAAATAGCCTAGGTGTGATGATGCATACATTATTTTACCTTATCTTGTCTTTATCATATCTCATATCTCATAGTTGTGGAACAGATGCCACCTTTTTTCGAAGTGCTGCGATGTATTTTACATCAGTGATATCATCATGTGTGGCCTGCTCTTTAACTGGATAATAATTGTACATATTGGCCTTTGTGAACACCTATAAGTGACCCTATGAAATAGATGGCCTTTAGGAAAGTCCTCCCATGAACAGTTGATATAGGCAGATGTATGCCATTTACGGGAATCATTGAAATTGTTTGGGTGGCACACAAAAACATTATAGATAATCTTGTGGGCCTCAAGCACCATCTGGTCATTCAGGGAATGGAAGCCTTTCCTGTTGATGCACCTCTCACTCTGTGGACAAGCTGGGGGCTTGCTGGTAATGTTTGCACTATCAATAGCTCCCATGCCCTCAGAGAGAGATTGGCTATAAAGTACCTGCACTGTGGTGGTTCTCCCTACTACAGTCCTTTGAAGCCATATATACTCTTCCATAAAACTGAGGAACTGGTATATGATACATGAGGCTGATGCCAGTGACACCCCTAGCATGACCCTTTTAGGCAATCCCTATGCTAAGAAAGTTAAATCTACACATACTTTATTCTCTACTGGAATGAGAAATCCATTCAACCCCCCCTACTTGTAGACAACACAATTCAACAAGTTCATGTATCATCTCCTGATCCACATGGGCACATTTTGGGTACTGATGAAGAGCACTTCTGACTAACATAAAAGATCAAAACAACACTAACTTCATGAACTTTAATTATGCCTTAACTTAGGAATGAGGTTCATTCCTGTTATGGTATTAGAAACCCAAAAGACTTGGAGAAATTAAAAAAAGAATGGTCTGCTCATGGCCAGTCAGGAGGTGGTAGGCAGTAGCATAGCTAGGGTGGGGTGAGAGGGAAAACTGCCCCTGGTGTAAAGTTTGTAGGGGGGGGGCCTAATCAGCAGATTGGGATTACTTTTTACTGCAATAATGGCTCTCAAAATCCAGTATTGTGTTTACACCCAAACCTGAGCACTGTAGCACTCTGTGTGTGGTCGAAACTGTAGCAACTGCTTGCTGTAGTTTAAAAGTAAAAAAAAAAAAGAAAAGCTGTTTTTTTTAACTAAAACCTGAGCGCTATAGTGCTCCAAGCAGGCAGGGTATAGGAACTCTTTGTAACATTTGTAACAAGCAGTTTGTTACAGTTAAAAAAATATTTATTTAAATATTTATTCATCTTTATATCTAAAACATGAGCGTCATCGCCCTCCATGCTGGCAGGGTATAAACTGTTAATAAAAAATGCAGAGGGGCAGGATTTTGCTCTTCGGTGTAGCAATCAGCTTATTACTTTGAAGAAGTTGGGAGTTATGTGTGTAAGTGTAATAGGCTAATCGCTAATAGTGACATGCCTTTTTTTTTTTTTTGCTGAGGGAGTAGGGCACTGGTTCTCAATACCAGCACAGGGCATTGTTGAACCAGCTACACTTCTGGTGGTAGGTAAGATGCTGATGGTACTATATGTGATGGTGCAAAGGGCTGTCATGTATTACATTATAGGCACTGGCCTTTGATGTGGCGACTGACACATGCTGTTTGACTATAGCTACTGCTAAAAGAAACACTGTAGATTGCTAACAGCTCTGTAGCACAGAGTGATAAAGCTCAGACTACAACACCGGCACTCTATGATCACTTAGTGGCTCAGGCACCTGTAGGAGATGGCCAGAGAGGATGGGAGTGAGCAGCCTCTGCTGGCCTTCTCATCACTGGGAGCATGACTGAGGTTCTGTCTCACCACTTGCATGGCACCTCGTAGGAAGTCTAGGTGTTCTACCCATGCAATAAAAGCTGATGGGAGCACACACTTGTATTCTACAGATGCTCTGACTGAAGGATTCAGTAAGCTGAGGCATGCACCTCATGGTGGCTGCATATAGTAAAACTTGAGGAGTCCTCGAGGGGGATCGGCGATATACCAAAGAAAGGTATGCTCCCCTACAGGACCAGCAACCTAGCCCTCTCCCTACCACTTGACTCTTGCTGTTTTAACAAGGATGGGTTGATAGGGCTTTCCAGTCATAAACAAGTGGGCTGTAGGACTCCCGTGTAACCTGGGAATACTCTGCTTCTATCCCCACAGAACGAATGGGCTTCCTGGTTGCAGGAAGAGGAATAATCATGGCAGATCCTATGGGGAAGCAAAAAGAAAAAAAAAAATCAAAATATGTACATCCAGCATAATCCTGGTTTTTAAGCAGTGTTATGCACCTGTTTTATACACATCTCTGATTTCACCATGCTTGATACCATTATTTGCATAATCACTGTTATCTCATTTACCTGGGGAAGCTATTTTCCATGTCACTACGTGGTCCTTTGCATGCACTGCATGCTGTGCTATTTTTGCCTCAGTTCAGCCGCAATACTTGTTTGTCTGAATTATTCCCTTCCTGTGTTTTCCTGCTGCCCACTTTATTTTGTATAGCACAATGAATGCCAGCCATGACTCTGAACATACCTATCAACTATCCAGATTTTCGCAAAATGTTCAGATTTTTGCCTTCTATTTTTGGTCTGTTCCTCATAAAATTTGTAGTTTTCTGGCAACTCCCTTAAGACTGAAGTTACTGAATTATGAAAAACATTTTGAATTTCAGACTTTGCATCCTTTAGAAAATGTATGCTATAACAAATGTTGGTATTCTAGCAACTTTTAAATTTATAAAGAGCAATATTTACAATTTGTCCTATTTTTCAGCCTTTATCTACCCAATATTTTAGGCTTTGTCCAGATTTACTGTGCTAGGAGATTGAGAGGTATGATTCTGAAATATCAATTAAATAGCCTTTGCCTTAATTTTGCCATGCAAAACCCAGAGCAAATGATTAACAGAGTATTTGAACTTATCAGTGGCAGCCACTGGCAACCAATGATCATGCCTGTCTTTAAAACTTCCAGACACCCCAACCATCTATCCAGCTCATCTGTAACTTGGTGTCAGTGGTAGAGTGCGCTTGACTTGGAGGGGCCATGAAATTATTACAACTGCCTTGAGTGTCTGTGACCAGACTATTGAACAAACAAACAAAAAATCCAGAAAAATGAAAAATAAAAATAAAAACTTGTCGCCACTGTGACAATAGTGAGAGCTGAGTGCTATCTTGAATGTGAAAATGCATAACAGTATAAATGGCAGTAGAAGACAGGACTGAAATGTCAGCATGGGTGGCTTGTTATGGAAATATAACCACAGTTTACAAGTCTGAGGATGACATCATGCTGCAAGCAGGGCAAAAGGGGACGTTACTCTTTAAAAGTATCTGAAGACACTTCTGAATCTCAAACTAAAATAAATAAAACCAAAAAACACACAAGGTTCCTAATTACATAGCATCCAATGTAACCACATGGTTTGCGTGTGCACAGAGACAGTCCAATGTGCAGGTTTATGTAAGACTGCAGTTAATGTTTTGTTATATTGATGGTTAAAATCAATTTCATATTACAAGTTAAAGTAAAACGAAATGTATATTCTTGACTAAGACCTTTACCAATGATCTTTTAAGTATTTTCCTGGTGTGACTTTTAAACAACGAACTTAGTAATGTCTCATGAACAATAAGCTTACATCAACACCACCATGTAGTGAGCTTTCCCTTTGAAGAAAATGGAAACGTCAAGGTACATTAGCAGTTTTTTCAGAAGTGGAATGGTATTCCTTGCTGTTTCATATGCTGATGCCTACTGAGGGTGATTTCAGGATCATGTATATCTAAGCCTCATGTTAACTGTTCATTTTAAATGAACATAAAATATATACAAAGTGTGTCCTTTAATGCAAATTAAAAAGCATCAGCAAATCACACAGCTCTGTTTCCATTTGACTCTCAGCCACCTAGATATGCTGACTGGTGAATTTGTAATACTCCTAGTTGTGTGTGTGTGTGTGTGTGTGTGTGTGTGTGTGTGTGTGTGTGTGTGTGTGTGTGTGTGTCTCTGTGTGTGTGCACCTGTCAGTATGTGTGTGTGTGTGTGTGTGTGTGTGTGTGTGTGTGTGTGTGTGTGTGTGTGTGTGTGTGCGTGTATGTGCGTGCATGTGTGTGTGTGTGCCTCCCTGTCTGTGTGTGTGTGCATGTGTGTGTGTGCCTCTCTGTCCGTGTGTGTGTGTGTGTGTGTGTGTGTGTGTGTGTGTGCGCATGTGCGCACGCGCACATGCATGGATGTGTGCATATATGAGTGTGGTCTATTTTGATCCTGGAAAGAAGATATTCCTGTCCAGGCCTAGCTTAGGAGAGGCTCTAATTTCCCCATTACTCTTCCAAGGATAAAGCTGGTATTTGAAAATCATTGAAGGATGAAGGAGGTCACTGCAGCTTCAGAGAGGCACATTTCTCACTATTGTAGTGAACAGCACCTCTGGCACATTCTGCCATACACTGAGTAAAAATCATAACAGCCCCATCCCAGGTAGTGCTCCAAATCTAAATTCTGCTGACTCGCCTAAACTGAAACAAAAACAATACAAAACAATGTCAATTATTCTGTTAACTGTAATTAAACTTGTAAAATGTACATGCTGATTTGACAGAATAATCACTGCAAATCCCAAATTACCCTCAAGAATAAATCTAGGTAACTGTAGCTATTAAAAAAAGGTATGCCCACTATATCTGATAAGCAGGAGAAACACATGCAACTATTAAAAGGGAAGAAGAAAGTCATCTTCAACAACAGACATAATTAAAAAAAACATAAAGTCACAAAATGTTACACTACTACGACTTCATGACAAGTTCACTCCCATAACCAGTGTAATGCTTGAAAACTCTAGAATGTAGGAGATCTCTTGAATGCTCCTAAATATCTGTTCTAGTTCGCAAGCAACCATGGAGTAAGTGCTACTTTTGTAATTTAAAACTAATGTATATTAGTGCACACTACTGATGCAAGGCACTATTGATTGCACCTGTGCTCCTCTAAGTCATTGTGCATTCAAGTCCAGTAGTGAACCTTCCCAGCTGATGGTATTCCCACAGTCAGATTTGACCAAACTCTTCCCCCTAGGGTAAGTGAGACCACCTCAGCCACTAACTCCCATAATCTTCCTTCAAGCTATTCCTTTATGTAGGATGCTGGTAGAATGCATGTGATCTGTGGCACAATAGGGGCTAAATGTCCTTTACTATGGAGTCATCTGTGTAGTCTAGCTACATCTGCCTACTGTGATGGTTATACAATGCAAATCTAAATGTGGGAGAAGACATCTAAAGATATGTGTGCTGCTGAGTTTATTACTTCAGTCTACAGACATTTAGCCATTGGAATCGTGCAACATAAGCAAGGCCACGCAAGACACTGCTAGCTCATACACTAATCTGTAAGGAATATGTATGCATGGCTTAGACCTCAGCTGAGCAGCCTTAGATCTCTGCATTGATGCCTGACATCAATGGGCCATAACAGATTACATGGTTTGTGGCTGAAGAATTTTGTGGCTTTTGGAAATGATGATTATGCACTTCTCATCAGGTGATAAATGCACACTACTGCACTGTGTTTAATTCCAAATTTATAACACACTTCAGTAGAAAGTCCAGACAGACAACCGGGTTGTAAGTTTCTTTTTTTAATGGAAAAGCTGGTGAAAGTATAACATATGCTACTAAGTAAACTACTATAGAACAGGTCTTCTATGTGAAGGTGTAATTTTTTTTCAATATTTAAAACTGCAGCATGTCAGTTGAATACACCAACACAGACACAAATCAGTGTTTAGGTAAAATTAGGTCAAACAGAAATAATCTATCATAACTTTCTACATGTTAACAGTATTCATGCTTTTTCTGTTTCAGCAGTGTTAAAATACATAAGTAAGAAATAATTATTAGAACGTGGCTGAAATAAATTTACAAGAGCACTGCCTGAAAATACTAATCACTGGGTTAATTGTATATATCTGTTTGCACTCATAAATGAACCATGCTGAGCAGGTGGAGAAGCTTAAGAACACCTGCTACTGTTAAAAAGCGTGAGTAGCACTTAATGCTATCTGAAGTGGACACCAGGAAGGAAACTAGAGTTGTGCTGTCTTCTAAGCTGATCTGTTACTTGGAAAACCGTGGTCCAGGAAGTGAAATTGTAAAAGGTTAAAAGATACTTGAAAATAAATTGGCAGGAAATTTAAGAAAGCCATTTGTTTTGAATGTGTTTATGTATAGCAAAAGGGAATCATGTGGAAAATTAAACAGGGGAGAGGTAACCTTTTCAAAATCAGTGTAAACAGAAGAATGATAAACAGACTTTGAATATATTGCAGAAGAAAGAAGATAACTGCTGTGTACTAGTGCTTTGACTTTCTGTCTCATGAGAAATTGAAGACTGCCTATCACTGAGCATGCTTGCATCTTTGACGTTTCAACACTATATGGAAAACACAGTAGGGAGAGTCACAAATGTTTGCATCTTGAATCCATATCAAGTACTTGATTGCCATGGAATAAAACTGGAAAATACAAAAAGTTACATTAAAAAGGCAAGTACCCTGCAGTCAAAGGGCAGTTCTCTAGGATCATTCAAGTCACCCAGGTACTAGGAGACATAGATTGCACAGACATTTTAAGAAAGCCACCCCATGGGCAACAGAACAGACCTCAGGTAAATACATAGCCACAATGATACTATTGCCCTGACAAGCCCAACAAATAGTATATTGGCATGTACATGTTTCACTAATCAGTGCATTATATATCACCTAGGGTTGTACCGCTTATGGTAACACTGTAGACGTAATAGTAATCACAAGTACAGGCAGAAATACTCACAAAACACATCATGCCTCAGGCACAGAAAAAGATAATGGCCACAGTGCAGGAGTTACTATGACAACAGCAACCCAGGCACAGTGACATCTGCATGTCCTGATAACCTGTGCCATCATGTACAGCCTCTATTTATCAACACCATATTTTAGCACAAAAAGCATAACAGACACCATGTGGGTGGCATCAGATTGCACATGTACAACACAACACAAACATACTCAGGTTAAACCACAAATAAGGTACAATGCAATTATTTTGACTATATCTTGCAAGGTAAGAGGCTATGATTGGCCATGTGGTTGATGTGTGAGATGAGACCCCACTGCCATGTGGTGTTCCATGCTGAGGAGTACTAAGTCGCATGTGTGAATCTCCTGGACTAGCACCCATGACTTATATAACAGTGCCACAGTTAACCAACATGGTATACTGCTGCATTCCAAGGCCACTGTACCACACCTCCATATTGCACATATGTTAGCTGTGCTGTCCATATACCAGCCTACTAACAGCACATGTCAGTTCTGCTGTCTGGTATCATTGTACAGTGGTAGTCTGGATATAATCAAGCAACATCCTCTTCATAACTACCAGCTGTTTAGCATGGCATCTTTCAGCTGCATATTGCAAGATGGGAATGATACTAGACATCCATACCATTTTGGGTGTTGAGCATTCAGCAAAGGATTTAAAGACATACCAGGGTAGGTGTTTATTGAACTCCATCAGCATATGTAGACGCTAAGGTAAGAGTACAAATTCCCTGTGTCACATGGCTGATACTTGCCATTGTCCCTAATGTCATCAGAAACTACTGTTTCTATCCCTGCCCCTTTCATTCCTTGTTTATTGGCAGGTATATTTATTTACTTATTTGTTTATTTGGCATTTGTTTAAAGATAGAGTGTCTCTCTTCACACTATTCTTCCCCACTGATAACATTGGTTGTAGAGGCCTACTGTGGTCCTTCATCCTCCAAATTATATGGACTTGGAGCCATATGAGAGGTGTTACATATATGTCCATTAGCGGAATGCATGTGTGTGTGAGTGTGTGTGTGTGTGTGTGTGTGTGTGTGTGTGTGTGTGTGTGTGTGTGTGTGTGTGTGTGTGTGTGTGTGTGTGTGTGTACTGTCTTACATGTCTATTACCATACCATGAGTGTTAGTTGTATTGTCATGTGACATTTCTAGTGTTGGTAGAACAAATAGAACTGCCTGTCTTCATATATGTGTTGAGACATCTTTAGGCTCAGTAGTACCAACTGTCATAAGTGATGCCTGTACTCATGGTTGCAGATACTCTAATGCAAAGAAAGGGCATATATAAGTCTCCCAGTAACCTACCACACATCATGGTAATTGCCATATATTGTACAGAGTACCTATTGCACAACCTCAGACAGACCAGTAAAGCATGCACACATGACACTTCTGCCAATAGTGGACAAACTGGCATAAAGTGAATTGAGACACTCTGTTATTACTAGATGTGCACATGCACCATGTCTGGTATGGTGCAGATGCTGATATAATTGCATCACTTCCTTATTGACATTTCAAACAGATCAGTGTGCTGTACAGACAACACATGCAAAAGTCATACACATGACAAAATATAAACTTTGCACACTACCTGTAACATCTGCGTGTTTGTTGGGGGGACACACTAATCTCAATACCATTGCCAGCTATCCACCTGCTAGGGCACTCAAGGACATAAGACAGTATCTGTCAATTGTTGTGTTGGGGGACAATCATCTACATCATGTTTTTAGCCTCAGTGTGTGTGTGTGTGTATATATATATATATATATATATATATATATATATATATATATATACATATATATATAACTTAATGTTCATAGCTAATTAATAGGTTAACAACCTCAAAAGGGCCTTTTTAAGCCTAACCATTATTTCCAACTGTATTTGGCATGTTTTGATATTACTCATTTCATTGGGGGTATAGCTTGGGTATGGGTGATGGCTGTAACACAGCAAATCAGACCTGTATTACATTTCCATGGGCACCAACAACATTCACACACTGAACAAATGTTTTACTGCCAACAATTCCATCCCCCTCCCCTGACCCAGTAAAGCCAAGCTGGGATTGAAGAGCTTAAATAAGACTATTATTCTTGGCTTCTATAAGATTACTCTTTTGCAGTCTGGCTGCTGCCATAATCTGTAGGTAATAAGGAACATTAGCTACATATATGCTACAGAGCTGTTTCCTATATGCAATGTATTATACATGAGATAGTACTAATGCAGACCATACATGTCACAAGCATGGCTGTCACAGATATATGGTGGCACATGCATTCACTAGTACCATACGAATCATTCTATACAGTTGTGCCCAGTGGTTTCACACCTGCAGACCACTGTCATGTTGAGCATCTAGTGCAGCAAAGCTGCAGACAGCTGCATCCTTTATACAATGCAGCATCTCCGTATATAGAATTAAAATGTATGCAGCTTATGACTGTAATAAGATAATTTGCCATGGTAGTGGCTAAAATAGAGCCAAAACAAGCTGCAAAGCCATTTGGTGCCCATATATCAATCTGCACATTTTATGCTGAAATCATAATTAAGAATATTGAAACGCATGCCTGCTTTGTTCACAGTCATCGTCAATGTTACTTTCTTCATTTAGTAGCAATGATGGCAAGGAGGGCCTTCCTGGAACAGGCCTCAGAGACTACACACCTAAGCTATAGACTCCATTACACCTTACACTATTAATGAGCCTTGTTTACTTTGAATGCTATAAAACTCCATTGTCTAGGTTTGGGGCAGTGGGTCTGACCTGTGCAGCACTCTAGACATCCCACACATGCTGTCTGCATTGATTTATAGTGGGGAAGAAAGGGGTGTGACAGTGGCTGTGTGATATGGCATCATATGAACTGCAGATCTCATGCTTGCCAGTATGTCGATTTATATCAGCTGTCTCAGTGCCATGATTTGCTACTGCTTTGATGTTTCCTTGCTACCAAGAATACTACAGCTCAGTGCAAGTTATTCTGCAATACTTGGAATACTGAATAGATTCCTGTTTCTTTGCTTGGGTACATTTCACTTATGTTAGACAGCTTTGTTTAATGGCTTTTGCAGGGCATGAACTTGCAGCTGGTGTGCTGTGTGTTGCACAAGTGGATCCATGGACCTTAACTGCAATGTAGGTACGTGGGAAGCTGAGTGTAGCCATGACAATTGTTCCTAGTATTACTTAGGATACAATACTCTTATATTTTTTTTGACAAAATACTCAAAGTGCATTTGGATTTTATAAATATTACTATGTATTATAATATTGCCTCACAGCAAGAGGTTCTCCGGTTGAATCCTCGGCTGGGGTGCCTTCTGTGCAGAGTGTGCATGTCCTCCCTGTGGTCACGTGGGTTTCCTCCAGGTCCTCCAGTTTCCTCCCACATCCCAAAGACATGCTGTAGGTGGATTGCATACTCTAAATTGGCCCTAGGTGTGAGTGTGTGCATGTGTGTGCCTTCAGTGGAAGGTTGGGAGTCAGGCTGGCAAATCGACACTGTCACAAACTCCACTGCCAGTCATGAGTGGACAGGTGATCTGCTGTGGCAACCACTAACCGGGAAAAGCCGAAAGAAGAAGAAAAAGACTATGTATTGTAATATATGCTTAAAAAATCTATTACATTGTGTAGTTATTTATGCATTTCCTATGTTATGGCTGCATAGTCAGGAGAAAGTAGGAGTGCTGCATGTATGTTTATACCATTAGTTATATGTCATTATATAAGTGCACAGTTTTAGAGTTTTACTTCAAAGGCATGACAGCTATTACATAATTAACTGCATTTGTATGGAGTGATCTAGATTGTCTGTAGCTATAGTCTAGCTGTGGTTTGATGGACCTTTGCTATGGTATGGGTGCATAGGCTGGACATATGGAAGGTGGGAGGGTTACTTAGCATGGCACAGCTCTTTATTTTTTTATTTATTTTTTTTAATGTGTAAGTCTCAGTGTCTGCAAAGCATGTAAAGCACATACAGCAAGCCACTGTATGGTCTAGGATGTTTCAAAATAGGTTACCACTTTTTAATTGACTCCTGTTCATCTTTCCTTGGATACACATGTCAGAACACCATTATATTAGGTTCATAGGTTCATAGGTTCATACTAGGCTATCTGCCCTGGGGCATTTATAAGCCTAGCCCGATTGTGTTTGGCTTACACCACCCCTTGATTTGAGTATACTGTGCCCTTTTTAAAGTTTAGTTTACTGTGCCTCTGTCTAATAGTGACACGGAAGTAATCCCCGGGACAAACCTACGATCCCCCATCCACTCATCAAGATTCTTCTTGAAGAGAGTCAGTGAGGTGCTCTGCCTAACATGAATTGGAATTCTATTCCAGAGTGAAGGGAGCCTCTGGGTTATGAATCTGTCCCTCCAGCATGTTCTATTTATTTCTGTGCTGAGGTTCAAGTCCGGCTCTAAGGGATTTAGATTTACTGAGGTGGAGCATGTCCATTAATTCTGGGTTGATGCAACTGAGTAGAGCTGGAGTTTTTAACCAAGCAGCATATGGCATCTGTTTGAGTCCCTTGATCCTCCTGGTGAGGTACTTTTGGGGGCTTTCTAATTGCTGCAGGTGTCGGGTAAGGTACATCCCAAAGGGGCATTGTATTCTATGATGGGCCTGATGAGGGATGAATAATCTTGATCTAGATGTGAATCCTTTCATGATGAGGTGGGCTATGTAGAAGGTCTTTCTAACCACTTTGGCAATGTGGTTGTCAAAGGAGAGATTGCTATCAACTTGGGTCCCCAGATCCCTAATTACTTTCTCTGTACTTAATGGGTTACCACCTATGTGGTAATTTATTTTTGCCAAAGGGTATGACTATACACTTTTTGGCATTTAGCTTCAGACCATGGCTTTGGCACCAGTTATCCAGACCTTTTGAAGGATGTTTGTGTCAGCTGGAGAGTCGATTATGGTGCCCAGTTTGCAGTCATTGTACCTCAGAAAAGTAAATATCGAACAAGAGAGGTCCCAGGACAGAACCTTGTGGAAGTCTGACATGGCTCCAGCAACTCTGACTCTGTGGGTTCTGTCTTTGAGCCAACCCATCTTGTGACATAGGGGTTTATATTTAGGCTGGATAGCTTATCTATGATGCCCGAGTGGGGTATTGTGTCAAATGCCTTAGGTCCAGATAGGCTGTGTGGACTACCTTCCCTTCATCTATGGCCTTGGTGACTGTTTCAAGAAGTCGACCAGGTTCAAAAGGCAGGATCTGCCAAATTGGGTAGGATCTAGTGTCTGTAGGTCCCCAATGTCTTTGTTTATGAGTTCCATGATGATCCTCTCCATAGCCTTGCAGACTAGGCTAGTCAGGCTTATGGGCACCTTTGTGGAGTGGGACCACTGTTGATGTACGCCATTCTTTGGGCACATATCCTGTAGTGTGGCTGAGATTGTACAGCAGTTTTACTTGAGGGATTAGTTCTTCTTGGAGTTCATGTAGGACACAACCCGGGATGTCATCTGGTCCCATGGAAGCAGTGTTTTCTGCTTTGGAGAGGGCGGCCTTCACCTGAGCATCAGAGATGTTTGGGAAGCTGCACTCTGCAGGGTTTGCACTGAACCTGTCTGCCAGGATATTGGCGATGTCTGTGGGTTCAGTGTATTTTTTGTTGTTTAGAATCAACTCAGAACAAGTCTGGGAGTTGCATCCCAGGTTCCTAACATAACTAAAAAAAGCTTTATGGTTGTCTTTAGTGTCCTGTGCAATTTTTCTCGCTGGCCTTGGAGGATTTTATGAAGGATCGTAATTTTTGCTAGTACTGATCAGAGATGCCTTCCTTTTAGGGATTTTGCTCTATCATGTAGTAGCTTCCTCCTTCTGTTGTACAGTTTATTTATGGCTGGGGCCCAGCAGACTGTGCCTTTGGATGATTGGGTCTTGATTTTGTTATGATCCATGCATTCCTGGAGATGTCCGAGAATGCTTATATAGGATTCTGCAGTTTGGCCAATGGCCCTGGTTTTGAGAAGTGTGAAGTTCACTTTGAGAAGTTTTTCACTGTGGTTTGGATGTGGACATCCAGTGAAATTAATTTATGGTCTGATCTTACCAATGAGGGATATACTTCTGGTATGGAGCATAGAGTCCCCATGTTGGTAATGATCAGGTCTAGTATGTTTTCCCCTCTTGTGGGAGTGGTGACTAGTTGTTCCATAGCATTTGAGTTTATCAATTCCAGGAACCTTTGGGCTAAGGTGCTGGGGCTTAAGTAATGCTCCCAGTCTATGTTTGGGTAGTTGAAGTTGCCCAATTTAATGATGTTCGGAGAGATCTTCATGTTCTCCAATGTTTTCAGCCTGACTTTGAGAGGGTGGTCTGTAGAATGCTATAAACTGAAAAGCAGTCTTGCCCACTGTCAGTTGCACATGGATAGTCTCCGATACTTCGTGCAATGCCACTAACCTGGAGGTGTGAATATCCTTGATAAATATGGAAACTTCCCCTCCTTTTGTGGTATGATATGAAGTATAACCTGGTAGTGCTGGGGTGCTCTCTGGAGCCTTGAACCAGGTTTCTGTCACTGCACAGATATCGATGTTCTCCATACTGAGGAGAGCTTCGAGTGCATGCATCTTGAGGTTAAGACTTCTGGCATTTAGCAGCATTACCCTTATTTTCTTGTTCCTTGTGCTGTCTATGGAAGTGGGTTTGACTTTTGAGCCTTGCCTAAAACCTTTGCCAATATGACAGGTGCAAGCTGTCCCTAGTGAAGCAACGTGGCTTGTCGAGCATGTCATCCCAGGCTAACAGACACTGGATCCCCTTTGAATGACACCAAAATTTTAGCCAATTGTTAAAATCGATCATTTTGTCTTTATACTGTGGCATCATTCTAGGTGAGGGTAAGATGCTGCCACATCTCAGGTCATTCACGCCGGAGTGACCTGAGTGCTTGCATTATGTGGCAGATCCTAGCGCCCGACACACTGTGACCTTCTCTTTATTCAGCCTGGTGAGTGGGACATCAGTGTGTCACCTATTACAAGAGTATCAGGTGTGTTATTCAGCCTTAAGGGCTGTGACTGCTTGGCACACTGACTTTGTGTGCTATGTGTTGTATGTGTTTTGTTTTGGGGTAGTGTTTGCTTGGATGTCTGCTTTGAAGGTCTCTGTTACTTAGGTAGATTTTTATTTAGAGTCTCCGATATGTTTTTGTGTTTTTATGTGTTTGGTTCGCTGTTGTGGTGGGACTATGTGATACTGGAATTGTGTTGTGTGAGATTACCATCTCCTCCTGACTGGTTACACCAGTTTTGAGATGAGAGAGCTCAGCCTCCAGTTTGGCTATATGGTTGCAACTCTCACATATATTTGAACCTGTATATTAATGTATGCTGAGATTATGTAACTGGGTTTATACATTAGTTACATGTGATAATATAACATACATGCATACACATAACCACACATACATATATAAACTTAAACATACACAGTATACACAGATAGAGAGATAACTATATAGTTATAAATATATAGACAGATAGATTAGACAGATAAGTAACTGAAAAACAAAGATGAAAAGTGCTGGAACCAGTAATTATACTTCATATATATTCAACCAGCTAAAAACTTAGGTGTGAGTGCTTTCACCATTTAACTGGACTTCTCCAGACTAGTTATAGTGAATCTAAAATTGCTTTAGTGCTTTATTTACTGAAGACCCCTTAAATAAAGAATCAGCAGTGCTCTCAAACCCCATGCCAGGGAAACACATTTTTGACAGAGTTGCTCCAATGGTGTTTTGTGTTCAGATTTGTTATATTTCCCATCTCCACGTAAATGACTCCATTAACAATCAGTTCTGTTGACTGCTATGTACTGCCTTTAAGGTTTCGGACATGGCTAAAGAAAGCCTGATGGCTATCCTTGGTCTGGGAGGCTATCTTTATCTCAAAATTGGCTGTGGTAGACTTTGTTTGTTTAACCAAATGATAGACTTTTTACCCTACTTGGCAGTGCACTTCGTAATTTTAGCTATGCCTTTTTTTCTTTTGCTGTGCAATCTGTTTATGTTTGGATTCCACCAGGATGGTTGGTCTTCTGAGTTTGTTCTGGGCTTGTTTCTGGTAGGTACAGCTGTTTCTGTGCATCTACTAACATGTGCAGAGTTTCTGTGTACAAGTCAATATAAGCAGTTGTGTTCTCCTGGTTTGAAGAGGCTTGAAATTTTGTTAGGTAATCATTTAATAATAGGTAGTGTTCTGTAGAACAATTCCTCTTATACAGTTTGTTGGTGTCACAGCATTTATTCTGTTGAAGAAGAAGAAGACACCAATATGGTTTGACCTTACCAGAGTGGACACAAAATTGGGGGGGGGGGTTGCAACATCCACCAACATTTGTGAGTACCAGATCCATTACATATGTACCCCTACTGGGCATAACTGGTCCAGGGTGATTGTGTTGCAAATTCCAGGAATCTCTGAGCCTGCATGCACAGATGTTGTGTAGGATTCCCAGTTTATAGAGGGGTAGTTAAAGTACCCCATGAATATGGTATTGGGTGGAATGGTACAAGTCTCTAGTAGGTCTTAGTATGAACAATGGGTTTTGTGGGACATACTGAGTGGTCTATAGCTTGCAAGGATATGATATGGGACTGTATCTATGGTAAAGTGGACATGGAGAAGCTCAAGTGCATCATCCTGTTTGACCACCTTGAGGTACATTTGTTTTTGATGTAGATCGAGGCATCTCCACCTTTAGTCCCTGCCTGTGTAGTGGTTGGTATAAATGTGTTGAAGGAATTATATCCATGCACTGTCATGGCGCGGTCTATTTCTTTAAATCATATTTTGGTAGCTGCACTGATGACTGCATTCTCCAAGGTGAGAAGAGCTTGGAGGGAGTGTAGTTTCTTGTTTAGGCTTCTATCATTGAACAGTAATACTTTTAGATTCCCTCTGGCTGATTTTGCTATGTTGGAAGGTTTGTCAGTATAGCATTGCCAAAAAAAGGCACTATGGGATAGAGCAATGTTTAGCCAATATTCAAAAACATAGAGGGACAGCTGCAGACCATCCTTGGTACAGCAATGTGGTCTGTTAATCATATCCTCCCATGCTGACAAAAGTTGTACCACCTTTGAATGAAACCAATAGGTAAGCCATTTAATAAAATCAGTCATCTTCTGTTCATATAGCAGCATCATCCTTTGTCAAAATAGAATGCTCCTCATCGCTAAGCCTGGAACACATGGTCCAAGAGCTCTACAATGTCTCTTCATATTGTCCAGGGAGGTACATTTCAGGTCATTTACACTCACATGGTATATAACTGATTCATACTGTTATTTGCAGTTAAATGACCAGATACCATGAGTATCGGGTAGTGTATTGGCTCACCATACGAGCTTTGCAGTTGAGGCTCCATGGGGTGTAGTTTTGGTGGAGTGCTTTGTTGGTTTCCTGAGGATAAGTGATGCAGGTTGAGTGTTTGAGAGGTGTTTAGGGTTTAATAAGATTGTTTTTATTGACACATCATATGTCCATCTCTGTGTTGAATGCATATTATGAATGGTGGATGCAGTGAGCATGTTAGACAATCTAATTGCTATTTTTGGTGCTTATGTGTAAGAGTCTTGCCTCCACTTTCATTGTGTAATTACAACTCTTACATACTGTATCAGCTTCTCTAAGGAATAGCTGGTTGTCAGTGAACATGAGACAATTTCTACACCACCAGACTGGCAATGGAGAAATTGGAAATCTGTATATCCATTAGGTCCATTTAGGTGAACTATAAGGGTGTGGTATAACACAGTTTAATTGTGGGTAGTTTGGGTCTGAGACTAGAAACAAAAGCTAGGTTATCTTGGAGTAGATTCATGGGGCAGTGCTCCTCAGGCCACAAACTAGATGCTCTTTGTACAACTGAGTTTCTAGGGACAGTTCAAGAGCTAATTTTATATGGAAAATTTAGTGTCTAAGTGCCTGAATCTATACAAGGCTCTGTTAAATGGCAATAGCCCTCTGGCCAATAAAACAATCTCATTTTAACACTTCCCGTGTGTTTCCCAACTCATTCAGACCAGACATTTGCCATTAAATGAGTAATCTAAAGTCTTCTTAATGCAAAAACACACAAAGATTAGCTAAAAGTGAAAAACCAACAGAAAACAATTCAAGAACTAGATTAGACAACACTTTCACTGTGATTTTCAAGCAATTACACCAGCAACAAGGACACTGTCAAGCAAGGACACTGTCAAAATAACAAAACTCTGAAAATGTAGACATCTGTTCTATTACTAAAACTTGATTTAAAGCCACTGAAAGTTCTCCTGTAGTGGAAGGCTATGGTGACTTTCACACACTTAGGCTAAAAGCAGCACAGACAGGGGCTAAAAGTGTAAGTGTCTCAATCTAAATTAGCAGCAAATACAACTTCAGATTGTTTAAACAGGATGATTTTATCCATGCCCAAGTCTCCAGTGACAAGGTTCCTTACCATGTCCTGGCTATCTACAGGTCATCCTATATGACCCATGAAGCTCACAACTCTTATCTGACCTACTAGAGGTGCTCAACATCCAAGCAAATCCCCTATTCATTAGAGACCTTAACTACCCTTCTCTAGACTGGGAAACATGATCTGCCTCTAACTCACAGGCACAACATTTCCTGGACTTTATCAATACAAACACCCTGGACCAGATACTGTGCACTTCAACCAGAGTAGCAAGCATATTGGACCTAGTGCTTACCAACATGGGAGAGGTCTCATTGGCAAACTCTTAGAACTAGACATAAACCCCTATATAACTCTCTGGATTGCTGTCTGGCTCACAGACAGAACCCAAGAAGTCAGGATCACTGAGACCACCTCCGTCAGGAGACTAGTCACCAACAGAGTATCCCAGGGCTCCATGTTGGTGCCTGCTCATGCTTAGCCTCTACTTCTAGGAAATAACAGCTAAAGTCAAAGGTCTCTGGCTCACCAAGTTCACAGATGACTGAAAATTGGGAGCTATCATAAATCCCCCATGACAGCAATATTCTACAAGAGGATCTAACACAAACAAATGACTAATGCCAAACCCACAGATTAAAACTCAATGCAAAGAAATGCATTATTGGAAAATCATGCACCATACCTCTCAACCTCTTAGCCCAAAACATCTGGACAAAGCCAAAACAATGGGAAAAGGCCCAATAATAGGGACAGATTTTAAATATTTCACTTATAAACTTAGAAAGTTGATAGAATAAAAGGTTTTGTGTTAGCATACATTTTCTGAAGGATATGAAGTCTGAAACTCAAATGTTTGTCATTACTTAGAGACTTTCATCCTGAATGATTTGCTGGAGAACCACAGATTTTATGGGAAATAGAGCCAAAATATCAGGCAAAAATCTGGATGTCCTGCAAAAATCTGGAGATCTGAGAGGTATGTCATCCACACAAGCTAATTACTCCATTGATAAATCATCCTTAAGAGTTGGCCCAATAGACAGGGTTCTGGGAACATATATAGACAGCAATCTGGCCTTTGACCAACATGTAGCCAAGCTAGTAAGAAATTCATTGTATGTCACCCAATTCATAAGCAATGATATGGCATCCAGGTCCAAGCAAGTTATAATGCCACTCTATTCATCCCTTATTAGACCCATCACTGAGTACAATTCACCCCCTGGCATGTACCTAACCAGGCACTTGTAACAGCTGGAATGCCCTCAAAGGTTCCTCACCAGGAGAATCCAAGTTATAAATATCCTGTTTTACACAGATCACCTTATGGCCCTTTCTCTGTACTCAGTCTTCTACAGGTTACTGAGAGGTGATCTATGCCTGGCATATAAGGCATCTTCAGATCCAGCTCTGGTGGATCTCTTCCACATCCACAAAACAAACAACATGAGAAACACTTGATCTAAAGACCTGAACTTTACCAGCAACATAAATAGAACATGCTGGAGAGATAGATATGGATCTCAAAGGATCCCCCACTTTGGAATAACCTCACCATCTACATGAAGCAGAGATCATTCCCAACTCTATTCAAAAGAATCCCTGAGCATTAAATGGGAAACTGCAAATTCATCCATGGTCTGGTCTCCTATGTTTTTAATGGATAGAGGTCAACAGTATGCAAATGAATCCCCAACTAACATACCTCCCGCATAACCTTAGCTACCTCTTTACTAACATACCCACACCATATAGATGTCCAAGGAACTCAGGGACAAAACTGGGTTGGGTTGCACAGCTAAGCTTGTAGAGATCCTGGTGGTCATTACCCTAGTACAAACCTATGAACTTATGAACCTATGAACTAATGTACTTTACAGTCTTAAAATGCACATCATTTTCAGTAAGCCCAACACTCTCACTGCTGAGACTCTAGGCTCAGTACTGTAGAACCATGTATGCTAAAATGCAGGCAACAACTGTGACATCATAAAAAAGGACAATAAATGCAGGGAAAATGCATAGAATTTGCTGTAAGCATAACACTTTCACTGCTGAGACTATACACAAGGCTGTAGCACCACGTAAGTTAAACAGCACAATAAATCAGTAAAAATGAAAAGCCTGTATAAATATACATGTGACAGCATGTAGAAAATGCAACAAAATAAAAAAAAAAACTTGCTTTCTTCCTTTTTGTAGAAGTTGTTTTACAACTGCTCCCTGAATGCACTGTTATCCTCATTATTACAACCCTGCTGTGGGGGTAGGCTGAGATTATGAATACTGCCCTATCCTTACAGTGGGGTCTGATTGCCATTAGTCTGTCATCAATTCTGATGGCATTCCTTACTGTCTTCTGAACATGCAATTATTTTCTAACTTACCGGACGTGTACTTTCAAAACGGTGATGCTGTCTGATGTTTGGAAGTCATGACACTGTGTCTGAAATACATTCACCTTCAATAAATTGTACTTTTATTTTGATGCTCTGATCCTTATTGGTTTTTGGATTGCATTCTTTCATGTGATTAAACATTCATTAGTTCATATAAGATCCTTAATCAACTTTAACACCACTCTCCATATGGGGTTTCTGCTTTCCTCTGCTTTCTGCTGCTGATTTTTTTTTTTTGCCCTCTCAGACCTCATTTATATCAGCTCGTCCCCCAATGCCACATGTAAACCAGCATCCTTCTACCTATTAAAAATCACTCAAGTATTACTGGGGCTGATTGTAGATCTTAAGGGTGTCCTTTGGCTCCACTGTCTGTGCCTTCATCCAATTTTTTTTTATATATATATGCCCTACCTACTTTCTCTTTTTTTCACCCCCCCACCCCCATGTTCACTGGTTGCATCCAAGGGTAACTCCCCTCTTTGGGCCCTGCCTCCCATTAGGAAGTGCCACCAGTGAGCACTCTCCCCCACAATGGGCACACTCATCTCTTCCTGCTGCTTCCTGCTGTTCTCTCAGTCACCTGAGCTGCTAATTAAACTTGGATAGGCCGGGCCATAGTTAGGGCTTTATCCCTCTATGCCACAGGAACAGCTGTCTCCTTATGATTCGTTACCGAAAATCATTACCTCTGAAGAAAGGACATGATAATATTTGCCAAACCATTGTAGTACTTACAGCCATCTACATTTTTTACAGATGATTAAATGAGATTTTGGAGACCACTTTAAAATGTGGCATTTCTTCAAACTTATTTCCCACTACTAATCTCATCACTTTGTTTCTAACAGTATTCATTTAGATTTTCAAATATTTCAGAATCTTTGAGTTACAAAAATGCCACTTCAGTACATGTTAGTTATAAAGTGTTTTCCTTCGGTAATACAGTAAACAATCTAAAACAGTACAAAAAAAAAAGAAAGAAATGCAGCACCTCATACATTAATGCAATATTTTCTCAAGGTGCATACTCAGTCTCTCTGAGTAAATACATAAACAACCAGATCTTTTTGGAGCTATACAGAAGAATTAACATCCCGATAGGCTATCATTTTTTTTCTAGATGAAGTTTATAAGTTTATAGAACTATTGAATTAAACTGGAAAACTTTCTTCAGAAAATGTTAAATACTCTAAAAGAACTTTCTGGAATACCAGAAGAGATGTGTATTACTACTGTACTACAAAAGTACTAAAATATTGATTTGCTGTTCTGATAGCACACTGAGTTGATTTTAAGGATTTGTAACTACTGCCTGCTGAGCATATCACTAGTGAGAAAGAGGAGACTGTGTGTGGTGATGGCAAACCTCCCACATTTCACATCGGAGAATAAGGAGCAAACATTACAAACAACAGGTAAAGGGTTTATTACAAAACTAGTTTTAGCTGCCACCAGACATTATAATAAGTATGTTAAGTTCAGGATGGCCACATTGTGGGTCATTCTTGCTCTGCTGCCACAGGATAGCACAAATGGGCAGCACTCATGCTGATTGCCTATTGGCATACTAAGGACTTCAAAAAAGGCAAAGGCTTTATTTAACATTTCCTGGGAATGCTACACGTCCAGTCCAGTTCATCAAATGTTTCACACCACAGGCTGCTTTTTGTATAGCAAAAAAAATCTTATTTTTCCTTTAAATGAACAGTTGGTTACTGACGGGTCGCCTTTTTAAGACTGTATCCATTCTTCAGGAGTCTCTTGACATTTAATCCCATGATGGAAAGGTAATGGACCCCTGTCAAAAGAAGCTTTTGTCAAGAAAAAAAATGTAATTTTGTCTGCATTTGTTTTTGGGTGATATTGAATGCTAAAAACTTAAATAAATAAAACATAAATCTGGATCTAATTAAAATTTTCTTCCCAAAAATGTGAATGAAAACTCCCACGGTACCTCATAGCAGTGAGAAGTTTCAGTTTTGAATTCTTGCTATTTTACTTCCTGTGAGAGATTTTATAATGCCTAACACTCTCTCCAGATTCAGAGTTTTCAGAAAATGTTTCAGCTTCAAGACAAATATCTAATTGCAATTGTAACCCCTTCGTAGCAGTTATAATTTTTTTGTTAAATCTATCTCGCCTACCAATACAATGATTAAAACCCATGAAGAGCTTTATTCATGGACAAATTTTGTATGTAACACCTACATGGTTTTAGAGACTATAATAGAAGAAATAACCTAAGAATGTGATGATTACCAGAAGGAGCAGAAGATAACAATCTTGTCTTTTTTATATTAGATATGGGCCATTTTGAGTCTTTTAAATTCATTTATTTAATCTAATCTACCAAGTTGATAATGTTTAAACATGACTTCCATCAAGCCATCTTTAACAAGTAATAATAGTATCTACTCAGTTATTTGATTATATTTGAACTTTATTAGTCTATCTATCTATCTATCTGTCTATCTATCTATCTATCTATCTATCTATCTATCTATCTATCTATCTATCTGTTATTTAATTATATTTGAATTTTATTAGTCTATCTATCTATCTGTCTATCTATCTATCTATCTATCTATCTATCTATCTATCTATCTATCTATCCACCTACAAAATATGTAAATACTTTTTTGCTCATTCATTCATTTCAACTATCTATCAGACTACTCAGGAGTTTCTGTTTCCTCTTTAGTTTGTGATTTAGCCAGTGTTGTTACCTTTACATATGCCAATAAACAGATGATTTGTTTACATAGGGCATGAGTGATGACTAATGAATAATAACTGAACTTTCATAGTATCAGATTTTCATTTTGTCAGGTTTTTATGCATTTTAATAACTTATTTTGTGCTCCTAATATACTGTTTAAATGTGAGTAGAGTAAAACATTTTCTTTTTTTTTACTTCTTTTTATCTATATTTTAATAAAATGGTTGTCTAATACAATTACCCATCA
Source organism: Protopterus annectens (assembly GCF_019279795.1). NCBI lineage: Eukaryota > Metazoa > Chordata > Ceratodontiformes > Protopteridae > Protopterus > Protopterus annectens. The sequence continues at coordinate 259,990,017 of NC_056732.1, read as the reverse complement.
GCCATGGAGTGTCTGAAAAAAACTTGCCATATAAACTGCATAATGCAGTTTTCTTTTCATAACTGCTATGATATTTGTATTAAATGAAACATTCTGTTAGAAACTTCTGATAATAATTCAGCCCGCATTAAAGTGGAAAAAAAAACATGATGCTCTAAGAATCAAGATTGTTTTAGTTTTACAGGCTCACAAAACTATTTTCTGCTTGCTAACTTTCCTTCCAACATCTTTCTTTTTAGCACATGTAACTTTTTTGATTATATGTACATATTATGTACCACTTCACTCTGAGCAGCATTTTAAGACATTTTGCTAAATAATAAACCAGTCCCTTAATTAATTTCATGGTAAGAACTACTCAGCTGTTTTAAACAAATTATCACAACATTCGTTTTTTTTTCCAGAAGAAATGAGCTAATCAGGTTTTACTCATTTATAATACCTCTACAACCTTTCATTTGTATATTCTCAGAGGCATACCTACTGCCATAGAAACTAAGGGTCTCTTCAGCTTCCTCATCTTGGTAGACATGATATAAACAATTCTGCATGTTTATTTCCGGTTACTCTGTTTTCTAAAAATAGTTGTTATCTTTATTTGTACCCTCTCAAAATAGAATCCACCCAATTTCCTTCACAAGAGGATTACTTATAAATATCTTTTATTTAGTCTGAATTACTCAGTTCATTTTCAGTTGTACAATTCCAGTAAAAAATGAATGCAATATAGCTGTTTCCATATTTGCATAATACTGTATTTTTATTTAACACCTTGACGTTAGGCTACAGTTCAGTTAAAATGAAATATTAATTACAGCAATTAAAGCAAATAATCACTTAGCAACTACTTCAAACTCTGTCTGCTAGACAGGCCTGCTGCTACAGAACATGCATTGCACAAGATGATGTACAGTACAGTTAGCATTGTAGCATTTGTATCAGTTACAGGCCTTAAAATACAAAGCCCCCAGGATTCAATCAACTCCATGTACGTTTTGTGCAGAGCCGACACGGAGTGCTTTTGTATACACAATTTTGCTCATCGTGTGGTATTGCACCATGCATATTAATGAGGAGCGGTGCACATAAGTAAGGTTTTGCGGCTTGCAACAGGGTTGCTATCTGTGAAACCTCTAACATGAAGGTGGATCATACCTCTCAACCTTTTAGTGCAAGAAATGTGGACAAAGACAAAAGTAATGTGTGGAGAAAGTCACAAAAATAGGGACAGATTTTAAATATTGTTCTTATAAACTTACAAAGTAGCAAGAATAATAGGATTTGTGTTAGCATGCATATTCTGAAGGATATGAAGTATCACACAAGTGTATATCATTATTTATTGACTTCATTCTTCAGTGATTTTTCCAGAAAACTACAAATTTTGCAAGGAACAGTCTAAAAATATGAGGCAAAAATCTGGACATTTTGCAAAAATCTGAGAGGTATTATGAGGATAGCATTTCCATGTAAGGTTTCTGGGTACAAAACAGATTGTATGACAGCACGGCAATTGTTTTCCCTTTCTTGAGTTTTCTTCATTAAAAATGTTTTGAGGCACTGCCATAGATTGTTTTTCCTCATTTCAACTATTTCTCTGTTTTTTCTTGCTGCCAGTATTTGAGTGATGTGCCGCTTAGCATAAATGTGTTTGTCTGTGCTCATCTGTTTGCATGAAGCACTGCAGTGCACAAACTAGGCGGAGGGACCACCCAGGTTGCAGACAGGACTCAGGCAGCCAACAAACATAAACAGGATGCATTCAATAAATACTACTGGCCATCACTCAAACAGTAGGTGGCGTTGTGCGGCAATTAACAGTGAGAACTTTACAATTAATACTAAGAAGGGAATACTAACATCGAGAAGCAGTGGTAAATGGCAGCAATGTAATTAAATGTATTTAAAAGTATCATACACACTTGTAAAATTACTGCCTACAACCATATTCAAACCCAATAACATCTGCCTCCAACACCAATGCATTAACATGTGCTGACATAGAGTGAGTTAAGTAGCAGATGTATTTCATACAATCAGTAGTAACTGTCATGGTTTAGCAAGGATTTCCCTTTGTACTCCGCTGTGCTCCCCATATCACCAATGTCATATCTTCGCCATTAATTTTGTATAAAGCATCACTGCACAATCCTCGTTATGTTTTATAAAGCCTTATTGCTTAATCCCCATTTATTTTTATAAAGCATCAGTGTGCAATGGTGTGCATCACGCACAATCACTAAGCAACACTAATACAAAAGTAGTTAAATGTATTAGCTACAACTGTATTCAGAACCAATACTACCTGGTCCCCAAAAGGAACGTATTACTGCATTAAGTGCATTAATTCCTGCAGCCAGAGAATCAGTTATGTAGCAGGTGCATACAACAGCTGTTCATGCACTCAGTGGAGTAGTGGAGTAATACATACATTTTTGAGCAAGATGGTACTGGTTTCCAAAACAGCTTTATATAACACTTATAACTGCTTTTTGCTGTAATCTACCATTGCGCAAACATGGTACTCGAGGGTGCGCACTGACGGGCAACGTATTTGCATGATAGTAAGCGGTGCTCAACAGTGGCACACAATGCAATTTCAAGGTTATTTGATATACAGTCACTTGTGTAACTGTGTTAGTCAAATGGGGAGGCCATGGTAGTCCAGATAGCTGAAATATATTTGCATGAACATAGCATGCAGTATACCCGCAATCATAATTTTGATAATAAATGGGCAATACACAGAGAAATAAATAAGTAACTGAAACAATATTAGTGGCTTAGCCCTCACACATATAAATATTAATATCAGCTACACTATGTCAAGTGTTATAAATGAGAGTGACTATAATGTGAAGTGGAACATCATTAAAAGTGTATGGAATATGCTGTATTCAAAACCTACACTTGTTGTCACAAGAAGTTTGAAAAAACAGTTGTATAAATTGCACTTAATTGCTATAATCTGCAATGTCACAACAGTAAAACAAAGTTTTCTTACCCTGTACTAGAACCCAGGAACATCTGCACTCCAGAACTACACTTAACACCTGCTGCAACCGGATTAGTGACATGACATCCCTATCTTAGTATTCATTTTAAAGTTCTCGCTGTTAATCTTAGCGCAACACCACTTACCATGTTTTGCACTATGGCCAATAGTATTAATTGAATGCATCCAGTTTATGTTTGTGAGTGCCTGGGTTCTGTCTAATACCTGATTGGTCCATTCATCCAGTTTGTGCACTGCCACTCTATGCACAAACCAGATGAGCATAGTCAAAGCCAGAGTGGTGCATTTCTCAAGCAGTCACCCCCCCCCCCAATAAAAAATGAGAAATAGTTGAAATGAGGAAGATCAACCTATGACATACACATGAGATATGTCTACATAGGTCTGGATTTCAACTCTTACTCCAATGCACTTTCTGAAAACAGGATGGGTGCCTTATCTATCTTTGCCACACAGACAAGCTTGCAGCAAAGAAATTAAGTAAGTAATTCCTCACACAGCCAAGTGCAACTGAATATACACAGATATCAAGGCATAAACCACCCAATGGTGTAAACCTTGGCTCAAGATGATTGTCACTGTTGAAGTGACACCCTGTCACCATGTGAAAAAATGGGAAAAGGGATAGAGGATGGATGGATGGATGGATAGATAGATGGATGGATGGATGGATGGATGGATGGATGGATGGATCAAGGCATACATTATTTGTACATTTATTATATTTAATATATCTGGATGTAGTACACTTACCCATCACACAAAATGTTATGATTATTGCTTGTAAATATACAGCTCTGTCTTACCTTTCTGTGTTTCTTGGTCATTCGTCAATTATCTGACCAGTACTCAGAGACATGCAGTGTATTAAACAGTCTACATCATTTACCTTAAAATGTGTGAGGATATTAACTGGGCATACTTTGTGCAGTTGCCATCAAATGAAGGACAGGTTGGATGGCACAAACAAGCATAGACTGTTCATTTGGGGGAGAATCAAAGGTGAGTTCCTGTTATGGCACATGCAAGGGTGCACTGTTCTTTTGTGGGGGGGGGCATGCTGAGCTACTGTTATGGCAAAAGCAAGGATATAATGCTCTTGTTACTCTCCTTGTTTTGCATTCTGTCTGCTTAATCTTGTGAGGGTTGTGAAGTCAGAAGTCAGAGGTTGCAATGTGTCTCATTACTTTCTAACTTCTCTCTGTAATGCTTTCCCATTGCAAATGTATGGTTTTAAACTGAGAGCATGCAGTGATCATCAGTATTCTCCAGAGGTATGGCTGTGTGAATCTTTCATGCCTGAGGCCTACTACTTGCTAATGGACACATATAAGTCAAATGTCTCTGCTATCACATGTTAAGGGAATTTCTGTACAAATCTCCCACCTTTTACTTGCGTACCGTACAAAGTGATGAAATACAAGAATATGCCATGATATTATTAAACAAATACTCTCCAGGTTCAGGACTTGCCTTGTAAATGCAGCAGTTGCCACAGTGTTAGTTCAGGGCTGACTCTGTCTGATGTAAGCCGTACACAGCCAATACATGGGAGGGTAAAGGTTGTGTGAATTTCCTGACATCAATGCTACCATATGCATGTGAGTAGGAGGAAGGTTTTAGGCCACTAGATGGTGAGTAAGTGTGCTGTACATTGTCTCTTATCCAATGCAAGGACATACTGAACATGTCTATGTCTGCCTAAACCCACAGAAGCTGGTGGTTCCCCCTCTGATGCAAACACAAAGAGTGGGAACAAATAAGAACTTTAAGTAAAGAACACTAAGGAAAGAGAAACAAAAATGCCATGCTGTCATGCAATCCTAAGATTGGAATATCATGGCATAACTTGTGATGTACAGCATACATCTGGACTTGAAAATCCTGTAAGAGAAATGTCAGAAAGTAATTATACAAATTGCATTGCCTTACTTCACAGCCCTCACAAAAGCATCTACTATAACATTGTGACATTTTGATGTTATCAGCAGTAGAACTGTCCAAGGCCAATATAAGTTAAATGTATAATGACTAGGTATACACCACAAATGCAGACATACTAAGCAGTAAGTTAACTATGCACCCTGAGCATCAGATAGCAAGCCTTGTCTCCCTGAATCCAAACTATAGAAAAGAGGGATATGGCTCAGGTATCATCACTCACACAGGGTGTTATGTGGTGGTCATTACAGACAGAAGCTGCAAGTAATGATATACATTGCAGTTTCTGACATCACACCCCTTACAACAGCATTCACTATAAAGCTGTGACAAATGGATGCTATCAACTCTAAATTGTCAAAGTCAATATAAGTCAAAGGTACAATGAACATTTCTACAACACAAGTGCAGATATAGTAAGCAATAAGTTAGCTATGCACCTTAAGCATCAGACACTGAATTTGTATCCCTGAATCAGAAAGGTAAAACACAGGGATATGGCACATTTATCATCACTTGCACAGGGTGTTGTGGGAGGGGCAGGAAGCCTATGCTGATGCAAAATGTCTATGAGTATGTCTGAGTACAAAGAAGAAAAAGGCAGACAGTTGGACAAAAAATGGGCAGTGAGACAAAATAAGTAACTCTTTTGTGTGTATGTGAGTGTGTGTGTGTGTGTGTGTGTGTGTGTGTGTGTGTGTGTGTGTGTGTGTGTGTGTGTGTGTGTGTGTGTGTGTGTGTGTGTGTGTGTGTGTGTGTGTCTGTAGGAGGTCCTCTATGTGAAATTGGTGTGTGAGTGTGTATTTGAACACAGCCAAGCTGAGTCCTAGCTCTACATCATGGTGTGCTGGACAGGTGTGGGCCATGCATGGTAGAAGTAGCAGTTCATTGTTGTCTTCCCCAACAAGAACTGGCTCTTCCAGGAGTTGCACTGGCATGTTGACGTCCAGGACCATGCTCAGAGGCAGTGCTGCTAACTGAATGTGACTGTTGTCTGCTGGATTTGCTCCCTTCATGGGAACACCCAGGGCTACAACCCCATGGCCTGCCACAGCTGGGTGTGGACAGCACATTGACTGATGGAGCATTGGAAGTACTGCCACAATGGGAGCGTGACTGGGCATGGCCACGTTGGCTATCAGCAGATGTTGGTGGCTGACCTACACCCACAAGGGTGATGTTCCCCTCCCAGCAGATGTTCCATGAAAGACACTGCTCATTCCATGGATATACACCCCTTAGTCTATCACAGACACCCCTCATTCCAACATCATTCATCCGATCCAGTGAATCGGCAATATGGTGGAGGCAGTCATGCATGTCAAAATGAGCCACATCCACAACTATAAGCATTTGTCTGGACCACCTAAGGGAATATATCTGTGTCTTCATGATGGCCCTAAACATATGTAGAGTGGCATGGGAATTGACGCCTGCACCAGGTGGAGGAGGAACAGCAGGCCCCCAACTTGCACCCCTATCAATCCTCCTGCAACCTTGCCCACACTTTGGCTATGGCCAGACTCAGTGGGCACTGAAGTCACAGTAGCCACCCTTCCCTGATCATTGTTCTCGCCCTCCACTTGCCCAATATCTGGGGGCTCAGTGGAAGAGGTAGTTGTAGGCCTACTGGCTGTGAGCAGTGTGAATGCAGGGGATAGAAGTATGTCAGCCTCTCTGTCAGATTCAACCTCTGCACCCCCCTGACTATGGCTCAGGTTGGCCATCATCATCATTATCAGAGTCTGATGAGACACTGACATCAGGTGGCACAGGTCCCACAGTTCCACTGTCAGACTCACCTGTGATAAAAAACAAGAAACACAGGAGTACATTAATACCGGCACTATTACAGTGTATATATGTTAACAAAATAACACTGCTGCCACTATTACAGACAGTCCTGCAATACATACAACATGCCCGAGATCAATAGCACACACTATAATATTTGTTTAAATTGATCATCAGTACTGACATCAAATTAATTGGCTTACCAACTGCAGAAGGTAAGCATTGCTGGAGGCCTGATGGTCCCTGAAAGAAGTTAAACAAGAGGTAAGGACAACAACATCACAATCAACAGTAACACAGAGGATAATACATTTTCCCCTTTATAGCTGCAGTAAACAATTGTTTAAAAAATAATGTGGCTGACAACTCCAAGCTAAGCTTATAAATGTAGCAATCTTCAATCCTCCACCAATCAAATAAATACATGTGACACAGATTTAACTTATTCTTTTAAATTCTTTAACTATACAGCAGTATTCAACTGTACAGATAACATGGCCTACCTGGAAGCTCCTCCTGGGATGAAATACTGGCTTCCACATCCAACATATATGGTATGGCAGTGTCATGGGAGCTAATTGTGTTCTGTAGATCTGCTAGGAACAGCTCATTGGGGGTCAGGGGTGGTTCCCTAAGAGGGCATCCACCTGTAACCAAGAGGTCATGGCCTACTGTAGCTGTTTGCCTTCTTGCAGCAGTGGTCATATCAGTGGCCCTGTGGCACACCTGCTCATAGGGTCGGCTGTGGCCACCCATGCCATTCACTTTCGCAATAATCTGTTGCCATAGTATGAGGCTATGGCCTATACCTTGCCTTCCTCGTTGCAGGAAGAAGGCCCCGTGTTGCTGAAAAGCCTCAATTATTACATTATTTTTGACATCTGTGAAGGACTTTAGATACAGATTCACATGTCTTGATGCCATGATTGCAGATGGCCTAAAAGAAAAGAGACATATGATACACATAAGTATCACATAATTACAAAATATTGTTCACATATACAGCAGAAAAGGCAGCCAGTCAGTATTACCCACTGGTAAATTAGAGATGTGAAATACTAACAGGCAAGATGCAAAACAAAGAGAGTAACAAGAGCAAGATATCCTTGGTGAAATAACAGCAACTCATCTTAGACCTCACCCCCACAAAAGAACAGCCAAATTACCCTTTTAGCTAACAAATATCTTGGAAATCCTACAAGTGCTGTCAAAAGACCTGTCCCTGCAACATTTATTCATATTTCCCAACAGCAGTCATTTCCATTTATTTTAATGTTTTGCCAGTCATGCCTACCTTTGAAATGGCTGGACAAACATGGTCATGGCATCAGTACACTTCTAAGTAATGCATACAGATAACAATATAAAAGCTTTTGCTTCACATTATTATTAAATACATTCCAACATATGCAGTATGTAGGTGACAAATGTATGTAGTATGTAGGTAAAATGTAACCATACCTTATGAGAATCAATACACCTCTGGAGAGATATAGTGAAAATATGCTTGTCCTCAATGTTTCAGACATATAGAACTAACATCAGCTTGCCCAGCTGCAGGGTTGTCTTTTTATATGTTGTAGATTAGTAATGGATTGCAGCTGTGAGTACTGTTTGGGAGGAGTTAATCATAACAGCACTGCAGGCTGCCTTACTTCCACTGAGTGGGTCAGCTTACATCTAGAAAGTGTGTCTGCAGAGACTACAGGCCTTTCTCATCAACATAACATTGACACTATAAACCATGCCATGACATATGTGGATAGATTAGAAGCCATGTCACTGTAATCTGTCTGGCAAACGATGGGGTCACATCTGCATGACATCCAGACCACTATCTGATCATGCCCTGGTAGGATTATTGCATATCCAAAACTATTATGTGACATCAGCAATGTCTGTTGAGGACAAAATAACAGTGTTCCACATGCTGGTGTAAAAAGTTCTTTGTAATGTCAAGTAATAGCACACACACACACACACACACACACACACACACACACGCACACACACACACACACACACACACACACACACACACACACACACACACACACACACACACACACACACACACACACAACACACACACACAGAATAGAGAACCTAAGTGAGATAGAAACCTACAGTGTACAGACTAAGAACACTGTACAACCAAGACACACTGAAAACAGTGCTGACTTATAAAGGAGTGCTGACAAGTTGAGGACATCAGCACATGCAGACAATGTGAAGGACAGAAGTGGAAATGGCGAAATGGATGTATGGATGAGCATAAAAAAAAAAAAACAGCAACCATGCCCTACCAGAACAAGAGAACAGATTGAAGCAAACTAAACACAACACCCACAACACACACAACACACACACAACACAGCAAAAAGCCTACTGTTTTCAGGCCACCAGGTGACCTTAAAGTAGATGACATCAGGCATAAGGAGATGATGGCCCAATGAGGCCTGCACCTGGGCACCCAGCCCTGTGTCATATGAGCTACTTAGCTACCATAGATTTAGACTGTTGTATAGAATAGACCTGTTTGTAACAATATATGATTTATTGTTGATAGTTAGATTTGTTTTGAGCACCAGCAAGCATGGTTGTGAGCACCACCAAGACAACATGAGGGAGAACACAACAACACAACATGTACACATATATGTGGAAAAATATGATATAAAAAAAACAAAAAGTAAGTAGTTGTTTGTAGGTACAACTTTGTACTGTATGTATGTAAATATATGATATATATATACAATACTTTTATATAGACCCTTATTTTGTAATATTTCTGTAAGTAGTTTGGGAATAATAAAAAAAAAAACAATAATAAGCAAAGCATCATACTATATATCATATTATTTATTGTTGTGTAGATTGCTGTGGATTTATGGTTAGGTTACAATACAAGTGTAAGTGAATGCAAGTTAGCAATGTTTGCACATAAGTAAGCAGTGCAGAAATGTGAGCCGCATTGCTAACGTCTGATAGTTAGTAGTATCTTTAGTAAAACCCAGCACCATGTAGCACCCAGGCCCAGTTTTTCACTTTGGGTCAAGTCATTAAAATTAATTGAATGTATCTCTTTTCTATTTCTGTCCGCCTAGGTCCCATTTTTTTTTTTGTGTGTCACAATCACTCTTCTCGCAAGCCACATAAGGAGAGCCAAACCTGAAATTATTTGTGTTTGCACTAAGTGGTGCATCACAAAAAAATGAAATTAAAAACAAGAAAAGTAGGGGAAAAAAGAAGGGAAACATACATGAAATGAGCAAGAGCAATGTATGACATGCACACTAGAAAATTATAGTACACATGAGATATTTCTGCACAGTTCGAGATTTGAACTCTCACACCAATGCAGCTTCAAAAACAGGACAGATGCCTTATTCCTTTTTCCACATAAACAGCTTTGCAGCAAAGAACTGAAGTCATTCTTCAGACAATCAACTGTATCAGAATGTACACTATCAAACCATCTGTAATGTGTACATTTAATTTTCTTTATTATATTTAGATATACTGCCCTTAGTGATCAAACAACCTGTTATGATTATACTTGCAAATCTACAGCTCTGCCTTACATGTCTGTGTTTCTTGGTACTTCATCAGTTATCTGACCATTAGAGTGAGACATGCAGTGAGTAAGCCATTCCATATCATTGGCATTAAAATGTATGAGGATATTAACTGGGAGTTATATGATATGCAGTTGCCAACAACTGAAGGCCATGTTGGATGGCACAAACAGCCATATACTGTTCTTTTGGAGGGATCATAGCTGTGTCACTATTATGGCATGAACAAGGGTACACTGCTCTTTGGGGAGGGCAAAGCTCGGTTATTGTTATGGCACAAGCAAGCATAGCCTGTTCTTTTGTGGGGGAGCAAAGGTGTTACTGCTGTGGCAAAAACAAGGATATGATGCTCTTCTCTCCTTGTTCTGCATCCTGCCTGTTGTTTAATCTTGGGAAGGGTTGTGAAGTCAGAAACTGCAATGTGTATCATTACTTTCTAACTTCTCTCTTTAAGGATTTACCAGTACAAAGGTATGGTGCTAAACTGAGGACATGCAGTGATCCTCAGTATTCTTCAGAGGTATGACTGTGTAAATCTTTGATGCCTGAGGCCTACTACTTACTAATGGACACATATGAGTATAATAATTCTCTGCTGTCACATGTTAAAGTACATTTTATACAATTCTACCACTATTTACTTGGTCACTGTACCATCTTACAAAATACAAGGATATGCCATAATATTATTCAAGAATACACTCTAGGTTCAGGACTCATCTTGCAAATGCAGCAGTTGGCACAACTGTAGTTCTAGTCTTACTCTTTCTGATGCAAGGAGTACACAGCCAATACATGGGGAGATAAAGGTTGTGTGAGTTGCCTGGTATCAATTTTACTATATGTATGTATGTAAGTAGGAGAAAGGTATTAGGCTCCTAGGTGGTCAGTGAATGTGCTATATGTTGTCTCTTAGCCAAAGCATGGGCATACTGACCATGCCTATGTCTTCCTCCTGGCACAGCAGCTGGTGGTCCCCCCTGCAAGTCCTCCTCTGAATGTGGCTGTGGTGACCCAGGCATTGTTGGGGGGATGTGTGTCCCTTTCACATGCTGATTCTGCTACACCTGTTTCCTCAGGATCAGATTGTGTAGCATAGCACATACTTTGAAGACTTGTGTATATGTCGGTGGATTATACTACAGGGCTCCACTAGATGTATCTAGGCATTGTAACTGTGACATCAGCGGCCCAAACCCATGCTCTATGAGGTTTCTGGTTTGAGCATGTACCTCATTATGGCAATCTTCCATGGGTGTGTGTGCACTTCTGATGGGTGTCATCAGCCATGGTTGCAGTGCATAGCCAGCATCCCCTAGTAAATGGTCCCATGGGCTCTCCCCTAGCAAACATCTGGTCCAGCTGTGATGTGTGCCAGATATGGGAGTCATGATAACTGCCAGTGTTGCTGGGACACACATTCAAGATAATTTCCTGGGCATTACACAGCTTGGCAGTCGATGGAGTGGTATCCCTTGCAGTTAATGTAGATTCTATCCTGCTCACCAGGTGGTGCATTAATGTCTACATGAGTGCAATTTATGGTACCCAGTACTTCAGGGTACCCGGTGGTGCACTACATGGTAGAATTGTTGCATATTGCTGGTCGTCTCCTCAGAACTACAGGAAAAACATATGTGCCCATTGGCATGTATGAGCATAACATCTAGAAATTGGTGGAATTTCCTGGATGCTGATGCTTGTGACACACCCATCATGTCCTCAGATGGTCTTTGAAAAAGACATGTAGCTAAGATTCTAAGGGCAGCACATACCTTAGTTTTCATTGAGATAGATTCCTCTAGGTTGGCTCTGGCTCTGAGTTGAGGGTGGCAGAGCTCACAAAGTTCTTGTAATGTGTTTCTATCCACCCTGTAGCACTCTGCAATCTCCAGGTATTGGATTATTCATGAAAAAACAGAATGGAGGCTACATGGATGCGTTATAGCTTGTTGAATAGCTCCACCATGTTGGATTGGTTTATCGACATGCTATTCACCTGCTCATGCTGTAATTAGCTTGTATTAAACACACCTGCTGCTTGCTGATTAGTGTGCTATGCAGACCTCCATGCACCTTCATGCAAATAAGGTAAGCATAGGCAAAACTGGTATTACTTTCCTCCATTCTCATGATATCAAGCAAACAAGAAGCATAAAAAGTGAATGAAAGGTTGCACACCCTCAACTCGAACTCAGGACCATCTATACTCTACCCCTACAAATACACATTCTGCCACAAGAATAGTTACATGACAAGCATAGTAAAACCTGACATTCATTCCTCCATTTCCTGTGAGTGCGCTAAGATTAGCATCTCACAAACAATGACAAAAAACTAAAAAATAATTACTTTAATTGGACAGAGACAGCACATTTTAAAACAAACTTCAGAGGATGAGATACAACTTGTGAACTGTGCACTGCTTACATGCACTTTCACCCTTCACAGACCTACATACACACCTCTGTAAGTGTAACCTGACACTTCTCCAATGTCGTAATTCACTGTTGACATCCATTGAAAATAGACAGTGTGGAAGTGCCTATACGAAGTAAACATCCCTGCACGGTTACTATTTTTTGTGATTCAACAATTCTGTTGAGTTTTGATCTCATTTGCATCTTCAGCATTCTGATAGCCCTGAAATTACGTGGTTGGTAACCATGTATGCAGGGAAACTGCAGGGCAGCCCAATGTTGTAAACACACTGGAAGTTACTACTTTGCTATATATCTGCACAAAGGAAAACACCTTTTGATAAAACTTGACTGTATTCTGTCAGCTACATACTGCATATGCTTACATGACAATATGAAAAGTTTGTTTCAGAGTTTACACTTTTACCTATCTACATTAGTTATGAGTATATTCTTCATTTGGGGGTGGGGCCGTAAAGCTGTGTTTATGTCATGGCACTTAACAAGGAATTGTTGCTATTATTAATCGAATTTTCTAGCATCCATCATGTCTAATAATGTCATAATGTGTTTGTGGTGTTACAAGTTACGGTCAGTTCTGTATAAATCTAGGGACTTTTACTTGCTCTTGTTTCTATGTAGACTCCATTATGTGGCTGTATTTGGAAAATGTTTGAATACATGGGCAATGCAAGCACAGAGTCTACATGGTTGCTTTACAGTTTGTTGAATCGCTACATTGTGTTGATTTGCTTTATTATGCTGCAATTAGCATGCCACTGAAGTTTTCGTGTTTGGGCGTGAGGGAGCAGTACTAAATAGAGTTTCCTGATTCTAAATATATTTCCGGCTGTGTGCTCATCACACCACAACTTGCACATAGTAAAAAATGACCATGCAGGCTTTATTGAATCCCCCCAGCAACTCTCCACGTTAATCAGGATACCAGGAATGCCTGTCATAATGCAGAGTTTATTTTGTTCTCTTAATGATATTTCTTCTAAAACATTTAAGTTTAGCACAACTATATAAAAGGGTACCTCTAAAGATGTCTAAGTTGAAATTCCTCGAGAATCAGTTGCCTGAAATCCAAAACATTTAACAACATATCACTGTTTTCCATAAGAAATATTTGGCAGTGTGATTTCTAAGTGCACTTCAGCAGTGATTCCCTTCTTCAAGTTGTAGCATCCATGAGGAGGTGGTATATATAAGTGCATGGATGCAAAAAACATTTGAAGCAACTTTTTTTGCCCTTCTGTGCTATTAGCCTTTATATTTTGGCACTTCTGAGGCTTGAGAGGTTTTTTTTTTTGTTTGGTGTTTCATAGTCGAACTGTAGGAAAAGGACATGATAGATTATAAAACTGGTTTATATGGAACACTTATTATGGTAGAACCAGACGGTTGTCAGATACTGTGATAATTTATCACACTCTGGTCCCTTGAGTAACAACGGTGTACATTTTAGATGCAGAGACAAACAGTGTACTGATCAAGGTTTTTATGAGTCAATTTCTGCGCCATATACTTTTCCTTGGTTTTCAGAATATCTTTAATAAAGTATTTAAGGCAGAAAAAATATATATACAAGCATTAATTCAGCAAAACCATTTAAACTAAATAAAACTGTTTCTTTGTTTGTGTCTTTTGGCTTTTCCCGGTTAGGGGTCGCCACAGCAGAACTCTGGTCTGCTAATGATTGGCAGTAGATTTTTACGTACTGGCTTGCTGGGCCTAACGCACAACCTTCAGCGAAGGAACGCCCATTCATGCATGTCGCTACACAGAAGACGCTCTAACTGAGAATCAAACGGGCAACGTCTAACTGTGAGGCAACAACGGTACCGCAGCACCACCACCGCAGTTGTTAAATAAAACTGTTTACATAATAAAACATAAAAAAATAACATCTTGTACTCCAACAGCTAGAATATTTAAATACTTGAACCCAGGGACTCTTGGCTGCAGGTTTTATAATTCAGATCAGAAAGAATGAAATATACTTACAAATCCTCAATGTTTGAAATCCTCTATAGAGCAGACAGCATTGCAACTTCTAATTATGTAACTGTCTATTTTATTTATTACAACATTTCCACTTGTTTGGATTATTTAGCATTTAGAGTATATTTATATATTCACAAGATGCATACAAACAACCCTTATAAGTGTCTTTTTCATTTTTTTAATTATTTAAATAGATATCTTTCCACAACATCTTCTACAAAATAACCAGCAACAAGATATCAGTCTAATATTAATAATAAAAATATACCTAATTACAAGCCTTTTGAAAACTGTTATCTGATATGAATATTAAGGAAACCAAGCACCAAGTCCCTTATTAATCAGACTAAGAAAATTGTATAAAATATTCTGGATACCAAAGCACAATGAGTACTACTGAACTATAAACAAAATGTATATGAGTTGCATTGGAAAATGTCCATAATACCTGCTTTTTATCTAGGCAAATATCAAGTTAAAATAACCATATTTAAAATAACAATTAATAAACATCAGACTCAGTCATTAATAACATTGTCACTCTATGTTGTTCATATTTAGTTATTAAAACATTTACTCTATATTGTTATTTTTTTTTAATCCTTGTGATTTAATTGTAATTGTATTTGAATTTTTGTGATTTGAAATCTTTTAGTGCTGTGACAGGTGTCTGGTTACTTCAAACCTCTATCACAGACATATATATATATATATATATATATATATATATATATATATATATATATATATATATATATATATGTGTGTGTGTGTGTGTGTGTGTGTGTGTGCGTGTGTGTGTATGTATACATATATGTGCATGAGTATATAGATATATACATAGATATAGATATGGTTTCATGTAATATGTGCAAACATTGAAAATGACTGTTCAAAGTGTTAGGTGAAGATGTCAAAGCTGTATAACTTCTAATGTATGAAATGTCAAGGTGTAATAACGTTAAAGTGTACTTACTGTCATAATATAAAAAGTAGCACAATACTGTTTTAAACAGAAACTCATAACCACAGTAATGCTGGAGAACAATAAAACACATTTGTGTGTATGTAAGGAGCAATTGTATTCACCTGAGTCTTATGGTTGCCAGTGGGTCTATCACACTTTCTGTTACTTGTAAGGTTATCGTCTTGTGAAAAGCTTTGACTTGCTAAAACTTTTTTAAGAAGGTATTACCATGAAGCTTAAGTTATCCTTGAGAAGATACATGATGGGGAACAATGCAAACAGTGCATTTTCATGCACAGCAGTGCATTGTGTGTGTGCAAGCATGTCCAGAGGTCACCATAACCATCAGGCTATGTAGCTGCAGGTGCTGTCATACCTACTATTGCAGTATGGCTGACAGTAAAGGGACATAATTGATGACTGTGGATGACCCAGGTGTCATAGAACAGTGTTACACCTTCAGGAAATCACAAAAGTGAAAGAATATGTTATCCATTAATGAGTACCTGCACTATCAGGAGAAATCAACTTAGGAGAAGAGGTACTAGCTTTGTAAAAAGAATTAGCAGGGCATGATTCAGGCACAGTTATAACCAAAGTAACCACATTAGGGGAATAGCTTCTTAAAACCATAGCCCATTGATATATGCCAGAGCAAGCTGCGACAGAAAAGTATCAAATATTATCTGTATGCATGAGCATGCAAAACAATCTAGGGATTGCTCATGTGAGGTATTAAGTGACTGTTTGTAAGATGTGGATCATGATGTGATCCTGAACTTATCATTCCACGGCTGTTGTCTCATACCATATTTAGATTATGGAGTAGACATATTATGGAAAATTCAGATACTCCATTAAGTGTAAAACATATAAATCTAGAGCACTGGCAGTTACAAACAGGTGAATCTATATATAGGCATATTGGGATGAGAGGTGTAGCATGACTAAGCTTATTCTGTCCATATATGAAATTATATGGGATCTGTCATCCTCTGAAATGTGGATAGTAGATGGCACATGTGTTATGCACTGTTCCGTTATGAGAGAGTTATACTCTGTGTATGCCTGTATAGAAATTAACATTCATTGTAAAAGTTTCATTTTGCTGCGGTACTCATGACAACAAAGTCAGTGAAGCATACAACATACTGTGAAACAGTGTACTGCAATTGTTTGCTGAATGCTCTTTTCCTGTAACTTTCAAATAAAATATTTGGTGTGTGATTTTGAGTCTATTGCTGTTAAGAGTCTCAGGCATAATTTTTCATCATCAGTTTTGACGGGATATTTCTTGTTAAAGTATATATGCAAAGAGGACAAACCAAACACAAAAAAGTCAGTGATTTTGATATTGCAGCTTTGTTAAATTTTGTGCAGAATTTTCACACCTTGATAAAAGGAAATATAAATAAGGTAAGTGTTACCAGTAAAAATATTTATACTCTATTTGATGGCCTGCCTGTCTATATATTCATTATTAAGCTCTACTAGCCACATACTGTGCATTTAGTTTTGAAAGCAAATTGTCCATTTCCCAGTGGTTTGTATTTAAGAATGCTATATTGTGTTAGGAGAGATGGCTATGTAACAAAAAAAAAAAAACAACACAAACAAACCAAAGAGTAGGTCAAATGCTCTAAGATGAAATCCAAATAAACAAAAAAGAACACTCCACAAGAAGTACTTGACAAAATTTAATTATTTGTTTTAAAGCTTGTTTTACAGGGATGTATTTTATTCTGATGAAGTTCTTGTAATAGGAACAAAAGTGCTAATCATTAAATTTTGTCGTACTTTTTGTGAAGTGTTCATTTTTTGTTTACATGTAAAAGAAACTTGGATGCAGAGAGATGCAGGAAGGTTTCCTGATGCTCAAATAATGTCCATAACAAAACACTGTAGGTGGGTTCAGAAACACACAAAGGGGGTCATTCAATTGACCCTGGGAACTATAGTCCTGTAAGCCTAACCAGCCTTATCTGCAAGGCCATGGAGAGACTCACCATGGACCTTATCAACAAAAACATAGGTGACCTTCAAACTTATGACCTGACCCAAGTTGGCTTCATTAAAGGTAGATCATGCTTACTAAACCTGGTGGACTTCTTCGAGAATTTCACCAAAGCCATGGATGAAGGCAAAACAGTACACACAGCCTATCTTGACTTAGCCCAGGCTTTTGACACAATTCCCAACTCAGGCATCATTGAGAAACTCAACCCACTGGGAATTAACCCATATGTCACTGGATATGTAGCCAACTGACTCACAGACAATACATACAGTCAAAGTTGTGGATTCCACCTCTACCACCAGACCAGTTAACAGTGGTGTACTACAAGAATCTGTACTGTGTCCCCGACCGTTTGGAATCTATTTCTCAGAAGTCCAGTTGAAAATAGATGGCCTGTGGCTTACCAAGTTTGCCGATGACTGCAAACTGGGTTAAATCATTGAGCCCCCCCAACGATGCTGACATACTACAAAAAGGGCTTACACAGATAAATGACTGGTGCCAAAGCCATGGACTTAACACATTTTTTTTTGCATTTAGTTTATCATCTCTTTTGGCAAAGGGGAAGTCCTGGCAAATTACAGTATCAACAGTACCCCCCTTAGACCAAACCCTATGGTGTGAGATTTGGGAACACAGTTCGATAGCAACCTTAACTTCAATCACCATGTGTCCACAGTGGTAAGGAAGGCCTTCTACGTTGCACATCTCATAAGTAAGAGCATCGCATTCAGAGCTAAGGATATTATAATTTCCCTGTATTCATCCCTCATCAGACCAATAAAGTACAACATCCCTTCTGTATGTACCTCACCAAACACCTGCAGCAACTGGAACGATCTCAGAGGTTTTTCACCAAGAAAATTCAGGGCCTTCAACACATGATCTACAGGGACAGACTGAATGCCCTGTCACTGTACTCTGTATATGATAGGCTGCTGAGAGGCAACTTGTGCCTGGACTACAGAGCACTCTCAGACCCTGCCTTAATGAAAATATTGCACATCTGCAAGTCAAATGGGACAAGATTTACTTGCTCAAGGTATCTTAACCTAGCCTGCAACATTAACAGGACATGCTGGAGAGAAAGATATGCCTCCCAGAGATTGCCACTCCTCTGGAACGAACTCCCAATTCACGTAAAACAGAGCTCTTCAGTGACCCTATGTAAGTGTAACTTAGAAAACTGGATGGGAGACTGTAAATTTACCCCAGGGGTGTCACCTATGCCCCTCTTGGATAAAAGCAGTCGATGCTGATCATAGACTCACTCTGCAAATATAGACCATACAACTTGGTCAATAAGGGAACAAGGGTATAACATGACTAGGCTTATAAAGGCCCTAAGGCCAATAGCCGAGTAACCTATGAATCTATGAACTTAGGATCACAGGAGGTTGCTAGGCTAATGACCCTAGGACCCTTACAAACCTAGCCAAGTTTTACCCTTATGTCCATGATCAGCACCTATCACCTCTATCCGATGTACCATTTGACTTACAGATATGCATCATTTCTAATAAAGCAGGGTGAAAGATTGCCTTATATGCAAGGCTGAGATTGCCTGTGAGTAGTCTGTATGAAACAGAATAAACTGACAGTGATTTTAGACTATCCTCATGGTTCAGATGCTGAAGACCATGAATTTTCCTTATGAGGATCCTTTGTGGTCTTTCCAATTGCTGCAGGTGCTTAGAAAGGTACATATCGAAGGGAGAAGTTGTACTCAATTATTGGGCTGATGAGGGAAGAGTACAGGGAGGTTATAACTCCTTTTTTCTGGAGGCAATGCCCTTACCTACGAGATGAGCAATAGAGAATGTCCTTCTTACCACTGTGAAGACATGGTGATCAAAGGTAAGGTTGCTGTCAACCTGTGTGCCCAGATCTCTGACCACTGAGTGCATACTTAGGGTGTTGTTATTGATGTGATAGTTACCAGGAACATCACTCTTACTGAAATGGATGATAATGCATTTTTTTTCATTGAGTTTAAGACCATGATTTTGGCACCAGTCATTTGTTTGTGTAAGACCATCTTGTAGGTGTTGACATAATTTGGAGATTTTATGACCGCTCCCAGTTTGCAGTCATCAGCAAATTTTGTCAGACACAGACCTTTAGTTTTAGCTTGTACTCCGGAGAAATAAATTCCAAACAGTAGAGCTCCCAGGACTGATCCCTGTGGAACACTAATGGTTACAAGTCTGCTGTTGGTGGTGGATTCCCCTATTTTGACTATATGGGTTCTATCAGTGAGCCAGTTAACAACCCATCTAATGATATATGGGTTGATACCTAGCTGGGTGAGTTTGTCAATTATGCCTGAGTGGGGGATAGTGTCAGAAACCTTGGTTAAGTCTAAGTAGGCTATATGCACAGCTTTCCCCTCATCTAGGGCCTTGGTGACTGTCTTGGAGAAGTCCACCAAGTTTAAAAGGCACGATCTCCCTTTGACAAATCCAAATTAAGTAGGGTCAAGTGTTTGGAGGTTACCAATGTCTTTGTTGATAAGGTCTACGATGATTGTCTCCATGGCCTTGTAGATAAGGCTAGTCAGGCTAATAGGTCTATAGTTCCCAGGATCAGGGGAAGCACTACCTTTGTACAATGGGATAATGGTGGCCTTTTTCCATTCAGCTGGAATGAAGCCAGTGCATAGACTATGATTGAAAAGAGTACCCAATGGCATTGCAAATTGTTGTTTGAGCCCATGTATGATGCAGCATGGGATGTTATCAGGTCTCATGGATGTTGTGTTTTTGAACATAGAGCAAAGTGGCCAACAGTCCCAGTTTTTCCAGGACAGTCCCAGTTTGGAAGACTCTGTCCCAGAATCCTGAACATTGTCTTTGGGACACAGAAATGTTCCAGTTCAGTCTGAATAGTGACCTGGCTTCCTGGGGCAGACAGTCCCCCTGCTTTCCCATCCTGAGAAGCTCTGGGGACTTTGCGATTTTTTGAGGAGATGCCATTGGGTATGGGGGTAAGGTTGGATGCCTTTGCCCTGGCAGGAGCCTTCCAGGCCCTGCTGCCTTACATCATGCCCTCGGAACCTCTCAGGGGAGCTTCCCTCCAATCCTCTCCACCCCTCCTGAACTCCCCTTGGCTGCTAAGGGGCAGACCCACTCTCATGAAGGCTTCAGAGTCCCCCTGCTTTCCCTTCCAGAGCAGCTCTGGGAACTTTGAGAATTTTCAAGAATGCCATCGGTTATGGGGTGAAGTTAGATGCCTTTGCCCTGGCAGGATCTCTCCAGGCCCCTCTGCCATCTGCCCTGGTGCTTCCTCAAGGACTTTTATCATGGGGAGCTCTGCCTGACCCCACTTACCCAGGCAGAAGCTCTCCAGGCCCCACCACTGTTCACCAGTCACTCCCTTAAAGACTTCCATCATGGGGGGGACTGTGCCTGACCCCAATCACCCAGGCAGGAGCTCCCAAGGCCCCACTGATGTCTACTCCAGCACTCCCTTAAGGACTTCTGTTGTGGGGAGCTCTGCTTGACCCTCCCCCCACCCAGGCAGGAGCTCACCCAGCCTTGCCACTATCTGCCTCTCTCCCCTTCCAGAATTCCATCCCAGAGGGGGCATGGTCCATACCCCCTCACCTAGGCAGGAGCCTGTCCTGTCTCTGTCACTTTCCACCTCTCTCTCTCTCTCTCTCTCTCCCTTCCATACTTCTATCAGAATGGACCCCCCCCCCGGGCTTCCACTTCTACCCAGGAGAGAGAGAGAGAGCTCTTTTCCAGGGTTACATATCTCCTGACTGCTACCAAATCATGCAGTGTCACATGTGCTCTTGGAGCCTCTCAGGGGATCATCCCAGCCTCATGGAACTCTGCTGGGTCATGAAGCCTCAGACTGTCCCTCATCTGGATGTCTGTGACACCGGTACTCCCCTTTGCCTTGCACCTAGCTCTTTCAAACTTGCAGGGGAGATGGCCCTGGGTCCCCCCATCTCTGCACTTTTTGCAGCATACCTCAGCCTCTCTCGCCTACAGTGCCAGGTGACAACAAATGGGCATCGCTTCGAGACTCATGAGTTGTGGCCTCTTGCCTCCTGGGTGGTGCCATTCACAGAGTGGCATCCTTACAGTGCCAGGAGAAGGACAGGAGGCTAAACTGCTGGCCCCAGTGCGCAATGACATGGCAGCCCTATTTCCACTCCCATGGGGTCTGGGAGAATGGGATTGCAGACCTGGCTTCCCAGGGTACCTCTCAAATGTGCCAGTTTAGGTCCTGTAACAAAATGGTCACCTTGCCTTAGAGAGGACGTTCATGACATGCTCTTTAGAGATTACAGGGTAGATGACAGGTGGTAGGGATGTCTTGGGGTAAGTGTGGTGGGAGGGGACTAAAGTTTTCACAGAACCTGTTGGCTAACAGGTTAGCATTGTCCACAGGCTCAGTATAAGTGGTATCATTAACTACCAGCTCAGCACACATCTGAGCCTTCCTTTTAGGTTACAGATGTAACTAAAGAATGCCTTATGGTTGTCCTTAGTTAAGGAAGGTAATCTGGATTCATAGTTAGCTTTGGATGACTTCACAAATAGTGTTGTTTGCTTGAGTGTTTCCAGTTTGGGACCCAATCCTTCTTACTTTTAGACACCAATTTCCTCCTTTTATTGTAAAGGATGTTAATGTCAGTTGTCCACTAGACAGGTTTTCTCTTCCTTGAGGAGCTTGTTTTGGTCCTATCAGGCTGAGTCAATGCAGTTGTTCAGGTGCTTGTATAAAGCATTTGTGTAGAACTTGGCATAGTTGCCAGTTCTATCTGAGGGAGGAGGTGCAATTAAGCTATTTATACCATCCTGTAAGAGGTTATAATCTGCTTTGGAGAAGCTTTTTAGTTTAGTATGTGCTATGGGGGGGGGGGGGTCAGGTGTGATGGTAACTTTGAATGAGACTGATTTATGGACAGATCTCACCAGGGAAGATCTCACAATGGGGTTGCTGCAGTGGTCCCCCATATTGGTAAGCACTAGACCCAGGATGTTGGTATGCCTTGTGAGAGTGTCAACTAGCTGGTCCAGAGCATTGGAGTTAATGAACTTGAGAAACCTTTGGACAAGTGAGTTTCCACACGAGTAATTTCCCCAGTCAATGGAAGGGTAGTTAAAATCACCCAAAACCATAGTGTTTGCATGTATCTTGGTAGACTCAAGTACATCCAGATAGGAAGAGTGGGTGTCCTGGTTCATGATGGGGGTCCTCTTGCTGGCACTAACATGAATAGATGTCCTACCAACAGGTAATTGCACCTGAAGTATCTCCAGATAGTCATGCTGTCTAACCAATCTGGAGGTGTTTTTATCTTTAATGAGTATTGATACACTGCCTCTTTTAGTTTTCATGCCTTCAGTTTGTGGTCTGAATGTGTAGAAAGAGGTGTTGACCAATATGGCTGAGGTGTTCTTCACAGCCTTTAACAAGGTCTCAGTGACTCCACAAATGTCTATGTCTTCCAAGGTGAGGACTGATTCCAGTGAATGCAGTTTCATTTTAAGACTCCTAGTGTTTAGCAGCAAAACCTTCAGGTTGTTCTTAGCTGGAATTCTTATGTCGGGAATTTTGTCCTTGAAAGTTTGCCTAAAAAAGGCACTATGGAGGTGGCAAGGGCCTTGGCCAGTAGCCAAAATCCTGGGGGTGACAGATGAAGACCATCTCTGGCAAAGCATCAAGGTCTGCCGATCATGTCATCCCAGGCTGACAGATACTGTATCCCCTTGGAATGACACCAGAAACTAAGCTAATTATTTAAGTCAATAATTTTTTTGTTTGTATTGAGGCATTATCCTAAGTGAAGGTAAAATGCTCCTTAAGGCTAGGGACATAGTAGCCTGAGACTAGTCCAAGAGCTTAATCATGTCTCTTTTCATATAGTCCAGAGAGGTACATCTCAAGTCGTTCACACCAACATGGACTATGGCAGAGTCATAACAGTACCTGTTGTTGAGATACTTGAGTGCATGCATGGTATGGTGGATCCTGGCACCTGATAGACAGCTGACCATGACCTTCTCCTTATCCAGCCTGGTGAGAGGGACATCTGTGTGTCTCACGATGGAATCACCTATGACTAATATGTTTGGTTCTGTGTTTTGCCTTAAGGGCTTCACAAGTGAGACACTGGTATGTGAGCTATTATGTGTATTATGTTCTGCAGAGGAAGCATTATATGTAGTGTGCTTTGTTCGGGAGGTCTCTGGTGTTTAGGTATATTTCTGGTGAGGACCTCCACATATGTAGTATGTGGGATGTGGGTTTGGGTGGAATAGGAGGTGAGGTGTGCATGCCGGTGACCCACTCATTGTCATATGTACTGTACTGACAGGTGTGTGAGAAAGCATGGATTCAAGGTTCTTAATATAGTTGCATCTCTCACATGTTAAATTTGTGTGATCTAGGAGCAGCGGGTTGTCGGTGAACATGAGGGAGTTACTACACTGTCTCAGGATGCCCATGTCGACCAGGATGGCTAGAGAAACTGTGGGAAATTGTACATCCATAGTGTTAGGTACATTTATATGGTCAGGAAGAAAGGTCACACTTAAGAATGACTGGTGGGTGAGAGGTGTGTTGGAACCTCTGAGATTAGGCTTACAGTAGAGCTATCTCGAAACTGATAAAGCTGACATCTCAAAACATTTGGCATAAGGTGCAGAGTTTGGGTCTTACATCTGATTATCATAGGGAGTGATTATTAAGGGACTTTTTAAGTAACATTGCCTTATTTTTACTGCCATTATCAGATATCACAGTAGCTTTTAAGGACTTTGTGTCTCCTCCAAAAGCAGCAGGGTTGGTGCAGTATTTCACAGAGCAACAACACTACATGCTGTGAAGAAAGAGGAAAATATCCACTAGATTCTGCTATGCATCTAGACTTCTGGCAGTGCTTCCTCCCACATTCTGGTCTGTATATGTAGCGAGTATAGAAAGTTGCCATGAACCCAAAACTTAGTGGAAGGGTAAATGTCTCTTCAGTTTTCTGATTATCAGTTTAAGGAATATCATGCCTTATATAGTGAAAGAGCAGAGTTGGATAGATCAGGTCAGAATTTGGATTTATTTAGGACAGAAGAGCACACCACCGAGATGCAGAGCTCTGAATGGAGCATTTCACATATTGTGGAGAATAGAAAACAATGCTTCCATTTGGAATTCCTGAAAGTAATGTCTATGCAATTGCAATTGTAATAGATAAGGTGTTACATTCTGTAGATTTCATTTCATTACTTTGCATAACTTACCTTTTGTGTTTCCCAACTATTCTTCTGTTTTTCCTTTCCACTCCAACATGTACATTTGTGCTACATTAAAGCATGTCCCATACTTTTGACATAATGCAACTACATTACAACTTAATCAGTTAAGTGTTGATAGTAATAATTACTCATTATTTATGCATGCATTTAATTTGGCACTCTTCCTTGAGATACATATTTTTTCCTCCAGATACAAATGAGCAGCAGAAGACTCCTGAAGAAACTTTGGCATATACTTTTAACATGTATTATGTGAGGAGTCAGAGCAAAAAAGTATTAATTCCTTCCATCATATGTATACCTTCTGCACTTGTGAATGTCATGTGCACTACTGTGAACATGTCTGGTTTACTAGGAAAATTTATTGCATGTTGTGTAAATTTATTTCAGTCAGTACAGTAGTCTTGCTAAACGCTTACTGTTTTGTGATGTTGACATTATGTATATTTGACATTAACAATTGTTGATTATACATAAGGTTATTTCTTAACTTGCTTGCACATCTGGCATTTGCTACATTCACACATATTACATGAATTCATATATATAAATATGTGTGTGTGTGTGTGTGTGTGTGTGTGTGTGTGTAGCTGCTGAAACTGCAGCTCCCAGTTCCAGTCCTACTATGACTAATGGTGACCAGCTGGCAGCAGCAGTAAGGGACAACATAGGACAGACTCATGCATGGCATACAGCTACACAGGTAAAGAGCTATTCAACTGTGTCATACACTACATCTCCTAAAGATAAGGTAGCTGAAAGTGCATGGGATCTTGAGGAGAGGCTGTCATGTTAGTTGGATGATGACTTGCATCTGAGTAAAAAGCATGCATAGTAACACAACACTCATATTCCTATACACACATACTGTAAGTCCCAAGCCAGGAACTTAAAGTTGTGTTGTAATAAGATGTACAGCGTCATCAACAAATTCATAGTAACATTGTGAGCACTTGTCCATTTTCCTAAGTGGGAGGAGAACAGAATTACAAATATTAGAGGCATGAGAGGAATACAGTGAGTCACATGCAGCAGCATCTGATTTAATTGGGTGCAATAAAAATTTGTCAGTAAAGCGAGGACAAGTCCAACATGGGAAGTAAGGGATGGATAATATTTTACTATTTTTACATCAGAAAATGACAACTTTAAAAAATGAAAACTAAAAAACAGAGAGCAACATCTAAAATAACCACTTTATTTGAGGTTAAGCACTTTCGTCAGTGATGTATCTGACTTCTTCAGAACAAAAGATAATGCACAAATCCACCATTTAAGTACATTTTAGTGAACATCACATGACCAAACTACTTAACTAATTAAGCCTTAAAAAAACTTTCCTCAGCCAACAAATTATAGATAAAACAATGAATATTTGTACATATATTCACAAATAAGTAAACATATATGCACACACGTATGTGTATATATATATATATATATATATATATATATATATATATATATATATATATATATATATATATATATATACATATATATATATATATATATATATATATATATATATATATATATATATATATATATATATATATATATATATATATATATATATATATATATATATATGTGTGTGTGTGTGTGTGTGTGTGTGTGTGTGTGTTTGTGTTCCTAAATATGTATGTATATAACAAAACCCTTTTCATTGAAACTTAAATCATAAGTATGTAAAAAATGAGATTGTTGACAGGTTTTAATGGTGTGAATATTGGATACTAAGTCAGTTCAACCCAAATTATCTGTTTTATTACAGTGAGGTGATGGTACCTATTTATTAATTATATCTTGAAGTCTGTCACTGAAGTGGCTGTTGACCCATTTGAGAGATGAGTTATGAAATCCTGGGGAAGAGATTTTCAGATTAGTTGTGGTTGAACACAGTGTCAAAAGCTTTTAACAAATCAAAGAAAAATGCTGCTGCTA
Organism: Protopterus annectens; assembly: GCF_019279795.1. Classification (NCBI taxonomy): domain Eukaryota; kingdom Metazoa; phylum Chordata; order Ceratodontiformes; family Protopteridae; genus Protopterus; species Protopterus annectens. Next base: position 259,963,059 of record NC_056732.1, on the reverse strand, counting down.
AGCTCCCTATATTCATGTTACTGTTGACAGTGGGAGCAAAGCTGAGAAGTGCTGTTTAGTGCTATTGCATGGCCAAACCATGTTGTGTGCAGTTTAGTGTAAGATTGTACACATTGGATGGAGTTACAGAATGGCTATTGGCCTGTAATTGGAGAAACCAGTGAAGGCACCAGCTTTGTGAGGCAGTAGGATATAAGACTTTTTCATATTTTAGGAACACAGCTTTCTATGATGGCATGGTTTATAAATGAAGATTGAGTAAAATAGGGTGCCTGCTGCAAGTTTAAGATTGTTTGGGACAAGTGTAGATGGCTTCAGTTCGAGATGGTATTTCCTGATGATAGACATGGGATGGGTTCAGTTCAAATATATAAGGATTATTGGATATCGTGGTGGTGCAGTGGTAGCATTGTTGCCTCACAGCAAGAGGTTCTCCCGTTCGATTCCCGGCTGGAGTGCAGGGAGTGCCTTCTGTGTAGAGTCTGCATGTCCTCCCCGCGGTTTGATGGGCATTTGAAAGACATGCGTAAATGGGCGTGCTTTAGTTGAAGGTTGAATGTCGAACTGGCACCTCGACGTTCATAAAAAATCTACTGCCAATCATTAGTGGACCGGAGTTCCGCTGTGGCGACCCCTCACCGGGAAAAAGCCGAAAGACAAACATTTGCTGACTCTGGAGGGAGTGTGGTATTTTGGGTGGTAGAGTTGTTTAAGAGAGAAGTTACTCTGTTAATAATATTATGTATTGAATTGTCTGGCAGTGCTGTCTTTAGTGTAGTTAGTAGAAGAGGTTGGCTAGGCAGGGTGTCCAGAATTTATAATTTAGTTGAGGGACGGCCAGAAAAAGTTGTGGTTATTTTGCTCAGTAGACTGGAAGTTTGTATGACATTTTTTACCAAGTCTGGTCATGTGTTTTGCTGTTTGGGACTTGTTTATAATTCTGGAGGCTGATCTGAGTTTTAGTTTGTTTCCAGGTATTTCAAGCTCTATCCCTTTATTTTGTTATTATTTTGGCTTTTTTAGTTAATCACCCTGCAGGGTTTATTTGAACTCATTTGTTTCTTAATAGGACATGCTCATTTAGGACGAAGAAAAATGTATAATTAAAGTATGAGACAGTACTGACTGCATCGTTGAAAAGGAGATTATGAAGGTAGTTCAAGGCTATGTATCTTAATCTGGCCAAGAGAGTGACCAGGAAGTGATAGTGGTCATGTATAGAGAGTATGAATGGTTTCAGTTAATTCATCTTAAGTTGGCCAAGAAAGTGACCAGGAAGTGATAGTGGTCATGTATAGAGAGTATGAATGGTTTCAGTTAATTCATCTTAAGTTGGCCAAGAAAGTGACCAGGAAGTGATAGTGGTCATGTATAGAGAGTATGAATGATTTCAGTTAATTCATCTTAAGCTGGCCAAGAAAGTAACCAGGAAGTGATAGTGGTCATGTATAGAGAGTACGAATGGTTTCAGTTAATTCATCTTAAGCTGGCTGGGAAAGTGGCCAGGAAATGGCAATGGTTAACCTAGACTTGCACTACTAACATTACTGCATACAGTTTGATAACATAAGCATGCGCAACAGTTGAGCAAAAGGCACTGCTTTAATCTACATCAGGAAGATGTGTTCATAAATTATCTAACAGAACCATGTGTACCACTCTAGGGAATGAAAACATGGGGCAGCTACATATTGACTATTTGCCCCCTTAGCACATAGTACTGAAAAAATGCTCATCAGAGCTGTGCACATGCCTATGTGAAACTGTATATGAAACAGACAGGAGTCATAAGGTAGCAGACAGAGTTCACTGGTCATAGGTCAACTGCAGATACATTCAACTATTTCTAAACAATATGCTTAATAGCGTTGACTTTAAAAATAAAACTGTGCCTAATCAATCAAGATTAACCAAGCTATCAATTTCTCAGGGTACCAGTTCTCTTCAAGATGAACCTCAAAACTGAAACTTTGAACACAGCTGCTGGAGGACAGTAGTCTTTTTACTTCAAGAGTGGACTGTGTGACCTCATAGGGGTATGAAGGTGCAGGGTACTTGCCCCCTGCAAAAAATAACTAACTAAATAAATAAATAAAATATAGATCAATAGATTTATAGAGAGCTAAATAGATATATCTTGATAGATAGATAGATAGATAGATAGATAGATAGATAGATAGATAGATAGATAGATAGATAGATAATCCAAAAAAGCCATATTTGAGGTTTAACTTTCATGATTCACGGAAATTATAGTTTTGTGTTTGAACTTACACAGAAGAACCATTCTGCTGCTGCTGTTTAAAAAGAATAAAAGTTCAGAAATTAAAAAAATGAGCACATAAAGCTAAAATAATTAATAACTCATCAATGTATCTATCTTTCCTGTCATATTTTCTTCATTTTTATGGAATGGATATGAAGCTACAGTGCATATTCACATTGGGGACATAATGTTTGCATGTAATCCAAAAAGGAGGAGTGGAGAGCAAAAGTTCTTGCTTCAAATCACTATTTTATTCAAGACATGCTGAACTCAAACAAAAAGCAGAGAACACGCTAAACTCAGGCATAAACGCTCTTTACACACGCATTTTCGTCTGCAGGTTATCAGACTTCATCAGATGAAACATAGATACCACATTCCTTTTATACTCTGACCAATTAATTAATGAATATCCATAATTAAAACATTTAGTGGTGCAAATTCTCCCATATACGTATAAAGCTATGTATCTATTCAACAGTACATTCACTTCCCAAACACATATAAAAATATCATCACTTATGTTTATGTGTACTTTAAAATACTCTTCTTAAAACCAATTTTATTACCATAAATGTTTAAAAATAATATAAATTGCATGTAAAATAAAAAATACAATGTAGAGCTGTCCTCTAATGGAAATTCATGTTATTAAACATGGTCTAGTCATGCAAAGCCTTTTTAAATAACATTATTAAAATAAATATTTATGCTAATAATAAATAAAATTCTTAAATTGATTAATAAAAATCAATATTGCACTCCTTAAAATACTACCCCTGAGAATCAACTTTTTTCAAAATTAAATAGTGTATTAGGATATCATTTCAACAATATAAAGTTGATGAGAATAATAAGAAAAAATATATACATAACTGCCCGCTAGTGAAAATCTGTGTGAATACAGCAAATGTTATAATTTAGCTGCTCTTAATTTTAAAATAGGTGTAATGCTTGCATACTCATTCAACCGGGGTGGATTATATGCCTCTAGTGTCACCTGCCACCAGAGTTCCTTATATTCAATTTTCTCTTCCCAGGGACCTCCTCTTATATCTCTCTGTGCATGTTCTATCACCATGAATCTAAAATTGGCTCCTATACATTCTTTAGTATGCTTAAACAAAGCATTTGTGTCCTTACAATTCTTAATATCATTAAGGTGCTCATATATCCTTCTTTTTAATTTTCTTTCAGTTTTTACTATATAGAAGGAGTTGCAAGGCATGCAGGTAGCCATATAAATTAGCCCCATGGAGTCACAATTATAATAATTCTTACTATTAATAATCTACCTACCTCTACTAATTATATAAAACCTGTCTGAATTCAGAATGTAAGGGCATTGGGAACATCTACCACACTTATAAGTAACCATCTTTTTTGTGTTCTGTGTGGTCATAGTATTCCTACTTTCTAGAATGTTTCTAATACTTTGGGCATTTTTATATACTATTTTTGTTGAAATTCCTTCCAATTTGTCTATGTCTGTAATGTTAATGAACCTATCCCATTCCTTGGAAAATATCCTTCTAATATTGTTATTAAGCGCATTATATTCTAGAGTCAATGCTAACTGAAAATCCTCTTCATTTCTCTCTTGATTTTTAGTTTGCTCTGTTTTAAAGTTGGTTAGCTTCACAATAGGGGTATATCTATCTCTCCTTCCCCTTTCTATATCCTGCCTTATTTCCTTAACAAGCTTGGGAGGGTATCCCCTGTCCAAAAACATTTTCTCTAGAAGTTCACATTCCTTAAAAAATTCATCTTGGGAACTTGTCATTCGACTGCCTCTCACAAATTGTCCTTTAATAATATTCCTCTTACAGTGCATGGGGTGTGCACTGTCATAATGTAAAAAGGTGTTACAATAGGTAGGTTTTCTGTATACTTTTGTCTCCCAAACTTCCCCCTGCTTGTAAATTTCCATATCCAAGTATTGTAAGCTTCTGTCAGATACTGTATAAGTCAATTTCAAAAACTCAGTAGTTTTATTTAGGTAAGCCATGAATTCTTTAAACTTCTCATGTCCACCAGTCCAAAATAGGACTATATTATCCAGGAATCTGTGATACAGTAACCAATGAGAGCTAAATTGTGAATTTAATACATATTTTTCTTCCCATTTAGCTAGTACTAAGTTTGCGTAAGTTGGGGCACAGGCCGCTCCCATAGCTACCCCTTGTGTTGCCTAAAAAATTTCCCATTAAAATATAAAAAATTATTCTTTAGTACCATTTCCATTAACCAAACATTCACTTGTTTTTCATTGTTTGTTAAATTTTCACTTTCGTATAGTATCTCTTCAAACATATGTGTACCTTGAGTATAGGGGATGGATGAAAATAAATCAACTACATCTATGGTAATGAATAGTAAATTTTCTGAATAATTTACTCCAGAAATAACTTTTAACAAATCCCAAGAGTCATTTAGTATATGTTTTCTTTCTACCCATAGTTTTTGACTTTAATGTCAATATATTTAGCTAGTGGCTTGGTTTTAGAACCATCAGCTGATACTATGGGTCTTAATGGGGGGGTCAAGTTCATTTTTATGGATTTTTGGGATTCCAAAAATCGAGGGAATTTTAGGTTTTTCCACTTGTAAAAAGAAGAAAGTGTCATGATTTATAAGTCCCTCATATAACATATCTTTCGGGTTTATATCTATTTTGTTGTAAGCAAAATTAATCTCATTTTTAGAAACTTGGTTGTATTTAGAGTTGTCCCAAAGAATACTATACATTCTACTGTCATATTCAATTTTGTCCATAATAACCACTCCTCCTCCCTTATCTGGGTTCATAATTCTCAAATTGGGATCATTTTTCATCTCATATAACAACTGTTTCTCTTTTTTACTCAGATTAGTTTGATATTTAATACTATCTTTTTCTTTTCTAATCTCCCTTTCAATTATTTTTTCTAAATTCTTTAATTGGGGGTGTATAGGTGGGTTATACACAGTTCTATGTTTTAATACAGGGATAGGTTCTTTTTTGTTGTTAGAAAACAAAATTTTCAAATTAATTTTTCTTAAAAATATCCTAATATCCATTAGCGATTTAGCTAAATCTCCCTTAATGTGTGGAATAAACTTTAATCCTTTAGATAGTAGCCTAAAATGTTCTTTCTCTAAAACTAAGTGACTAAAATTATAAATAGTAAAGTTGTCAAAGGACCACTGGTTACCCACATTGGTAATACTCAGTAATTCAGGGTGGTTAGGTACTACTAGTACCTCCCCCTCCCTCTTCTCCCCCCCTCCATGGAAGATTTGTCTGCCTATTCCCTTGCTTGTTCATCAGTCTTTCTGACCTTCTCAATGGGGGAAACTCATTCTCATATTCATAATCATCTTCAATGGGATTATTTTCCCCTTCATTCTCAGAGGGTCCTTTTCTGTCATCTTCCTTATAATATACATTTCTAGGGTATCGCTTATGTGGTGGGTTGGGGTGACTCAAATTATGATTGTACTCATAAATATCTCTGTCCATTTTCTTTATTTTCCTTTGTATTAAATTCTCACTTTCTTTGTCTATATCTTTTCTTATGTTAAAATATTTTTCTCTTTCTTCTTCTATGGAGAAAATTAAATCATTCTTAATACATTCGTCCAATTCTTCAATGTCCTTATGTATTTCATCTTGAATGCGTGTGTTTTCCCTTATAATAAATTTTAACACATCAATACCACATTTGTTAAAAACTTCTATTAATTCTTTATAAAATAAAGAACCTGGAACAACATTATTAGGAAACTTAAAAACTCTTAGCCCTTTGGGCACAATTTCCTTTGAAATACATTCCTTCAAATAGGTGTTTTCTATATCTAAAGTTCTGTATTTATTCATTAATTTTGCAAGGGAGTTTAAGTTCTCCCTATATGTATTGTTGTTAGCCTGTACATTTTTATCCTTATTGTTACATTTAAACACATATTTAAAATGTAACCAGTCTTTCATCTCCTTATGTGTTGAAACAATACCTTGTACCTCAGTGGTTTTTAGACACCGACAAGCTATTGCTCCTTGGGCCCTATTTCTTTAGCTTATACCCACTGGATCAGCACTGTAAGATATCGTCTATTGCTTCCTGTTCCCCTTATTGGGTGTCTCCTCTTTCACTGTTTCCTCTACATTAATGTTTGTATGTTAATATTTTCTCCTAGAGAACCCCCTTAATCCTAAGAAGATGAAGCTTTCGTGCTAGTGTCAGTCTGCAAGGCAAATCAATTGTGTTAACAAATTTGAATGGCCAATTGAATTGCAGCTAGTGTGCTTCTTTAATTGGCTTGTCCCTGCAGCAGGGGCAGCAGGCTCCCTCCTCCTCTTCCTTCCTAAAAAAAAAAAAAAAAAAAAAAAAAACACAAAAAAAAGATAGACAAGTAAAACCAAAAATTAACAAAAAAAAAAAAAAAAAGGAGGAGAGAGCAAAAAAGTTCTTGCTTCAAATCACTATTTTATTCAACTCTAGACTGAACTCAAACAAAAAAAAACACCTAAAAACGGGCATAAACATGCTCAATGTATAAATTTTTTAAACTCAGGGTTATATCATCTTCACAGATGAAATAAAGATACCACATTCCTTTCTGACCAATAAATTAAAATTTATCCAGTAATTAAAATAAAATTTAGTGGTGCAAATTCCATATATATATAGTGTACTATGTATCTTCAATCACGTATTCCACTTCCCCAAAAACAATATCAACATCACTTTTTATGTGTACTTTAAAATTAAATTTTCTTCTTTAAAACCATTTCCCACCTAACATGCCGGGTGCATTAGGCCCAGTGAAAAAAGCTAGCTTCAAGTAAGCAGACCTTGTGGTGTAGGACTAAATAATAAAAAAAAAACAAAAAAAACTTTACAAGGGTACAAACACACACATAGAAGAAAGTTACATTTTTTATTTTTAATTATGTAACAATAAGGATACAAATAACAAGCTAATAACAATACATATACATACACATACTTAAGAACTTAAACTAAATTAATGAATAAATACAGAACTTTAGATATAGAAAACACCTATTTGAAGGAATGTATTTCAAAGGAAATTATGCCCAAAGGGCTAAGAGTTTTTAAGTTTCCTAATAACATTGTTCCAGGTTATTTATTTTATAAAGAATTAATTGAAGTTTTTAACAAATGTGCTATTGATGTGTTAAAATTGATTATAAGGGAAAACACACGCATTCAAGATGAAATACATAAGGACATTGAAGAATTGGACCAATGTATTAAGAACGATTTAATTTTCTCCATAGAAGAAGAAAGAGAAAAATATTTTAACATAAGAAAGGATATAGACAAAGAAAATGAGAATTTAATACAAAGGAAAATAAAGAAAATGGACAGAGATATTTTTGAGTACAATCATAATTTGAGTCACCCCAACCCACCACATAAGCGATACCCTAGAGATGTATATTATAAGGAAGATGACAGAAAAGGACCCTCTGAGAATGAAGGAGAAAATAATCCCATTGAAGATGATTATGAATATGAGAATGAGTTTCCCTCATTGAGAAGTTCAGAAAGACTGATGAACAAGCAAGGGAATAGGCAGACAGATTTTCCTTGGGGGGGGGTGAAGAGGGAAGGGGAGGTACTAGTAGTACCTAACCCCCTGAATTACTGAGTATTACCTATGTGGGTAACCGGTGGTCCTTTGACAACTTTACTATTTATAATTTTAGTCACTTAGTTTTAGAGAAAGAGCATTTCAGGCTACTATCTAAAGGATTAAAGTTTATTGCACACATTAAGGGAGATTTAGCTAAATTGCTAATGGATATTAGGATATTTTTAAGAAAAATTAATTTGAAAATTTTGTTTTCTAACAACAAAAAAGAACCTATCCCTGTATTAAAATGTAGAACTGTGTATAACCCACCTATACACCCCCAATTAAAGAATTTAGAAAAAATAATTGAAGGGGAGATTAGAAAAGAAAAAGATAGTATTAAATATCAAACTAATCTGGGTAAAAAAGAGAAGCAGTTGTATATGAGATGAAAAATGATCCCAATTTGAGAATTATGAACCCACATAAGGGAGGAGGAGTGGTTATTATGGACAAAATTGAATATGACAGTAGAACGTATAGTATTCTTTGGGACAACTCTAAATACAACCAAGTTTCTAAAAATGAGATTAATATTGCTTACAACAAAATAGATATAAACCTGAAAGATATGTTATATGAGGGACTTACAAATTATGACACTTTCTTGTTTTTACAAGTGGAAAAACCTAAAATTCCCTCAATTTTTGGAATCCCAAAAATCCATAGAAATGAACTTGACCCCCCATTAAGACCCATAGTATCAGCTGATGGTTCTAAAACCCATCCACTAGCTAAATATATTGACATTAAAGTAAAAAAAACTATGGGTAGAAAGAAAACATATACTAAAGGACTCTTGGGATTTGTTAAAAGTTATTTCCGGAGTAAATTATTCAGAAAATTTACTATTCATTACCATAGATCTAGTTGATTTATTTTCATCCATCCCCTATACTCAAGGTACACATATGTTTGAAGAGATACTATATGAAAGTGAAAATTTAACAAACAATGAAAAACAAGTGAATGTTTGGTTAATGGAAATGGTACTAAAGAATAATTTTTTATATTTTAATGGGAAATTTTTTAGGCAAACACAAGGAGTAGCTATGGGAGCGGCCTGTGCCCCAACTTACGCTAACTTAGTACTAGCTAAATGGGAAAAAAAATATGTATTAAATTCACAATTTAGCTCTCATTGGTTACTGTATCACAGATTCCTGGATAATATAGTCCTATTTTGGACTGGTGGACATGAGAAGTTTAAAGAATTCATGGCTTACCTAATAAAACTACTGAGTTTTTAAAATTGACTTATACAGTATCTGACAGAAGCTTACAATACTTGGATTTGGAAATTTACAAGCAGGGGGAAGTTTGGGAGACAAAAGTATACAGAAAACCTACCTATTGTAACACCTTTTTACATTATGACAGTGCACACCCCATGCACTGTAAGAGGAATATTATTAAAGGACAATTTGTGAGAGGTAGTCGAATGACAAGTTCCCAAGATGATTTTTTTAAGGAATGTGAACTTCTAGAGAAAATGTTTTTGGACAGGGGATACCCTCCCAAGCTTGTTAAGGAAATAAGGCAAGATATAGAAATGGGAAGGAGAGATAGATATACCCCTATTGTGAAGCTAACCAACTTTAAAACAGAGCAAACAAAAATCAAGAGAGAAATTAAGAGGATTTTCAGTTAGCATTGACTCTAGAATATAATGCGCTTAATAACAATATTAGAAGGATATTTTCCAAGGAATGGGATAGGTTCATTAACATTACAGACATAGACAAATTGGAAGGAATTTCAACAAAAATAGTATATAAAAATGCCCAAAGTATTAGAAACATTCTAGAAAGTAGGAATACTATGACCACACAGAACACAAAAAAGATGGGTACTTATAAGTGTGGCAGATGTTCCCAATGCCTTTACATTCTGAATTCAGACAGGTTTTATATAGAGGTAGGTAGATTATTAATAGTAAGAATTATTATAATTGTGACTCCATGGGGCTAATTTATATGGCTACCTGCATGGCTTGCAATTCTTTCTATATAGGAAAAACTGAAAGAAAATTAAAAAGAAGGATATATGAGCACCTTAATGATATTAAGAATTGTAAGGACACAAATGCTTTGTTTAAGCATACTAAAGAATGTATAGGAGCCAATTTTAGATTCATGGTGATAGAACATACACAGAGAGATATAAGAGGAGGTCCCTGGGAAGAGAAAATTGAATATAGGGAACTCTGGTGGCAGGTGACACTAGAGGCATATAATCCACCAGGGTTGAATGAGTATACAAGCATTACACCTATTTTAAAATTAAGAGCAGCTAAATTATAACATTTGCTGTATTCACACAGATTTTCACTAGAGGGCAGTTATGTATATATTTTTCCTTATTATTCTCATCAACTTTATATTGTTGAAATGATATCCTAATACACTATTTAATTTTGAAAAAAGTTGATTTTCAGTGGTAGTATTTTAAAGAGTGCAATATTGATTTTTATTAATCAATTTAAGAATTTGATTTTATTATTAGCATAAATATTTATTTTAATAATGTTATTTAAAAAGGCTTTGCATGAATAGACCATGTTTAATAACATGAATTTCCATTAGAGGACAGCTCTACATTGTATTTTTTATTTTACATGCAATTCATATTATTTCTAAACATTTATGGTAATAAAATTGGTTTTAAGAAGAGTATTTTAAAGTACACATAAACATAAGTGATGATGTTTTTATATATGTTTGGGAAGTGAATGTACTGTTGAATAGATACATAGCTTTATACGTATATGGGAGAATTTGCACCACTAAATGTTTTAATTATGGATACTAATTAATTCATTGGTCAGAGTATAAAGGGAATGTGGTTTCTTTATGTTTCATCTGATGAAGTCTGATAACCTGCAGATGAAAACGCGTGTGTAAAGAGTGTTTATGCCTGAGTTTAGCGTGTTCTCTGTTTTTTGTTTGAGTTCAGCGTGTCTTGAATAAAATAGTGATTTGAAGCAAGAACTTTTGCTCTCCGCTCCTCCTTTTTGGATTTTTTGGCGTTTAAAGTTTGGAGTTACTTGCCTACCACCACTTTTTTGTGTTTAATGTTTGCATGTATTTACAGATACCACTGTCTTTTTCAGCACAAGTGAATGTGATCTGTGGTGTGCGCTGGAGTGGTTCACTGTTGTCAAGCAGAGGGGATGAAAATTAACACCTCCAAATTACAGGTATTAGTTATCACTCAGAACTGAGTTGACTGCTCACTACGGATTAATCTGAAGAGCTAGTAAATGTGGGTAAGTATGTGTAACCTGTGATATTGTCCAGAAATAAGGATAGGGGGTAATTCTGAGGCTATGTACAGATAGGTTTGCTGGTTTATACCATACTATTATGGTGAAGTGATACCTACAACATAGATGTAGCTTTCAGCTACAGATTAACGCCATCCCCTCTTCTTCATTTATGATCTGAACAACTATCAAAATAAGGAGATCATGAACAGAGACAATGGACATTAAGTTAATTTACAGGGTACCTGGATTTACTATGTCCATAACAGCGTGAGGGACACAGCAGTTCAGGTGGATCTAAGATTAGTGTTGTTGCTCCAACACTGAAAGCACCCCATTGAGGTGGTTTGGGAACATACTGAGGAAGGTTGATTGGATATCTCTTGTGTACAGTGCACCAGGCATGGTCCCTGAGTGTGTGCCATAAGGTGGCTCAGGACATGTTAGAAGGTCATATCTCCCAGACTGTCTGTGGATACATCAGATTCCTATAGCATAAGTTAAGGACTGTTGCTGGGAATCTGGATGTTTAACATCCCCTACCATCACAGACTTGTAAAATGGATGGATGGATGGATGGATGGATGGATGGATGGATGGATGGATGGATGGATGGATGGATGGATGGGTGGATGGATGGATGGATGGATGGATGGATGGATGGATGGATGGATGGATGGATGGATGGATGGGTATCTGTGTATTGTGTTAGTTAGCTGGGGTGGCCACTCTAATTCCTGTTATGCTGCATGAGAACAGCAGTTAATAGCTTTTATATAAACAGAAAGAGAAATGGGAACTGCCACACTTCAAGCAGACAGAAAATAAAATAATTTAGTTCTTTTGAGTGTGTTGTCCTTAAAATCTGTTTTAAATTTATATATGTGCAGAAGTACTAAAATCTACAATGAAACCATGGTAATGACTGGAATGTACATTTAAAAATCATGTGTCCAATTCCCTAATTTCATCTTATAAAATATAATGACATTTTTTAAGACCCATAATCAGTGTTCCTTATCATCACCCACAGTTCTTGTAGTGAGGGAGAATGGATCCTTAAGATTCTGCTAAGCGGGGATCAGAAAACTCCAAGTTTAGGAAACAGGGTGATGTAAGCAGGAACAGAACAAGTGAACAACTATAGTCATGAAGAGACAACTTCACTTGTTGATAGTGAATTAGAAACGACAAATGTCCATTTTAATGATGGCGGGGGAGACGGTAAAAGATATAATGGAAAATTAAATCAAGCAGAAAGTAAAAAGAGCCAGTGAAGAAGAATGCAATCCCTGGTCTAGTCTTTTCTGTTTAAGATTATGTGGACAGGGTTACAGAGGAGACAGAGAGAGAGAGAGAGAGAGCATGCAAAATTAATTTTGCCACAGTAAGGGTCAGGTAAGTATGAGAAATATTGTACAGGAAGAAGAACCAGAGTAATATGACAGAAAGACAGTGAGAAGTATAATAATGGAGTCTCAATTGGATTGCATCAAGAAATAAATAAAGAATGAAAACAAATTATTTATCAGAAAGTGAAAAAGAAATCATATTGAAAGAGGAGACAGGTAAATGATTTCAGTAGCAGGAATAATCAATTTAATAAAGAAAGTATAAAACAGGATGAGACTCAATTATTTGGCAGAAAAGAGAAAAGGGCCTCTGAGACCAGAAAGGAATAAACTATCCTGCAGATCAAAATGGTTCTATGAAAGAAAACAACTATATGATCTGAGAATTTGAAAATAAATTCTTCACATGCCTTAAGAAAATATGAGGTAATCAGCTTACTGAGTTACTGGATAATGAGGGAGGATATCAGAGATTGATGGTTGCTACATTATTTGCTCTCTTATGTGTTTGCCAAGAAATAATGTGATGGAATGCTAAGATGAGGGGATAAGAAGAACATGAATGGAAGCAAATGAACAGGCAGAAAACTGTTCAGGGAAGAAGTACAGATGGAACTCAAGAGACTTCAGAAAGAAACTGTGTACTGTCTAAATCGCCTATCACCATCTTTGTGTGCTGAAAACACTGACATCAGTGCTGCGTAAACCACTAACTGTGCGCAGTGTGCCCTTAGAAATTGTTGAGTTATTGCACATCTGTGGGTTAATAACAGTGGTTATATGCCACAAGTTTATACAGAAGTAAGGTCATTTTAACCTATTCCCTGAGCAAAAAATCATTACGTTGTGAATGAAGTAGAGCACCAGCCTCTAGTGAGGCCTCATGTGACTAGCACAGTTATCAAATATGTGGCAGCCTGGAACAGATTATGGTGGTGAGTATGTAAAGAAATGAAAATGTTAATAGTAGTGACCATGGGAAGAAGAAAAGCAAAAGGATCTGGGGGTTATAATCACCCTGTTGTACATTCAATGTAGCATGAAAGGAAAGTGACAAAGGTCAGCATTGTGCTATAGTCTTTAGCTAGGAGACTGGTCTCAAGAAATATTGATGCTAGAACCACAATTGGAAATGTTCTGGTAAGGTTGCAACCAGAGTACTAGATATAGTTTTTGTGGCCCTGTCGAGAATGAGACATTAATCCGGTACTGACTAAAAAACTAAAATTGTGTAGGAGATGAAGTTTAAGGTGTGAGGAAGGACTTGGAGAACTTGCACATCTATGTGTAGTGGAAAAGTGGAAGAATAAAAAGTAGATAATAAGTGTGTGTGTGTGTGTGTGTGTGTGTGTGTGTGTGTGTGTGTGTGTGTGTGTGTGTGTGTGTGTGTGTGTGTGTGTGTGTCTGTATGTGTGAGTAAACTTGAAAACAAAACAAAAACAAAAAAAAAAAAACAGAAGAGTAGAAAGTGACATTAGCATTAGCTTGAAGGTGAATTACTGAAAGATCCTGTTTCATTTACACAGTATCCATGTCTGATAATACACTGTCATACACAGTAGAGGACTACAGTGGAATGGAAACTGTAAAGCAAGCCTGTGGCTGAGTGCCTGTTGAAATTCTGAGGTCCACACATGTAATCACTAAAATAATGGAACTGAAACTATGAACACAGAAGAATCTATACTAAGTCCAAGATTCTGGTATTCTCCCTACACTGTGTTATACCATACTTGAAGTTAGTAAATATAAGTAGGGGATATACCAATTCCAGCCAAAATCAGGGAGGTGTAGGGAGGGGGGCATTTGCACCAATACTTGAATGTCCAACAAAAGGTGAATTACTGAAAGATCCTGTTTCATTTACACAGTATCCATGTCTGATAATACACTGTCATACACAGTAGAGGGCTACAGTGGAATGGAAACTGTAAAGCAAGCCTGTGGCTGAGTGCCTGTTGAAATTCTGAGGTCCACACATGTAAACGCTAAAATAATGGAACTGAAACTATGAACACAGAAGAATCTATACTAAGTCCAAGATTCTGGTATTCTCCCTACACTGTGTTATACCATACTTGAAGTTAGTAAATATAAGTAGGGGATATACCAATTCCAGCCAAAATCAGGGAGATGTAGGGGGGGGGGGCATTTGCACCAATACTTGAATGTGCAACAAAAGGAGATTGGGGTTCTATTAGCAGATCTTGTCCATGAGGAGTTGATGAGGGGGAGTGAGAATGAATTACATTTTCCTTACTCACCTATCAAAGTGAAAGAAGGGGGGTTTCAGCAGTGTTGTGATCCATTGTGGTGAATGTAGGTCTCACCTCGGTTGTAAAATAAGAGAAAATAAGATAAATAAATAAGCAAATGAAATAAAATAAGTTTAGAATCTGACATAGATAAGTATTGCTAAGAACAGCTTTTGAATTTTTTTATTAAGTCTTTTTATTGCTTTTTTATATATAAAGGGGTCTATATTAGTTCAACAAAACAGCATTACAGTGAATGCCGTTTCGCTGACACATATAGACCGAAATCCGAAAATACTGAAGGCTCAGGTCAACAATCTTTTTCCCAGGGAAAAAAATCGCTTGGCCTGAGCCATGACATTACCCTTTACCCCACTGGTAGTGCAATCTCAGAGTTGGTATATTTCATTGGTGGGGGTGTGGGGGGCACAGCCCCCACATTGGGGGTGGGTGGGGGTGAAACCCCCCACTTTATATTTGAAATTGTGTGTATGTGTTTTTAGTGCAAGAGATTTCTTTCCCAGGGAAAGAAATTGCTGTTTTGAATGTTCGTGGTTTAGTGCAGTCACTGATTACGTATTGTGGAAGAGGCATTTGATGGAAGGCCTCTTTGAGGATTTAATACAGATTATAGATAATTATAGATAAATTATGCCATCAGAGTGGTATTTCTAGTTTATGGGTTACAGTCCTTGAATATGTGGTATTTAGGTATGGGGACAATGCTTTACTTAAAAATACATTATTATACAAGGTTTTATTTATATTTCAAAGCATGCCTTTAAGTTTAAATTCTGAGTGCTATTGGAAGTATTTGATTTAATTAATTGTGTAATAGTTTTATTGATCATGTGATGTTTATATATTTGCTGAATTTTTTTCTACTATTTTCTCCTTGAAGACTTTTAAGCTGAGGCATTATAGTTTTATTAAATATTTATGCAATTTTGGCCAGTTATTTGTTGTTTTTTTTTCTATTGCTCCAAAGACAAGAAGATTACAGAAAAGGAAAAGAAGAACTGAGAGTCATTTGCCATCTGGGTCCCTAATAATTCATCTCACTACAAGGGTTTGATCTGCTTCCTAGGAATGGGTCTGTGATGTTCCAACATTTGGTAAGAAGAGATACTTACATGTGATAGCTACCTAAGCATGATGTCCAGAGAAGGAATAGAGGGATACAGCAATGGCTGTCCATCTTCTAGGGGGGGGGGGGGTTGTCTAAAAATTTTGATTGTCTGACTTCTGCAGGACACAGCCTTATGGACTTTAAATTTTGCTGATCTCAGCATTCTGCTGCATAACTGCAAGGGTGCAAATGAGTTTGTAATCTTGTTTAGTTACCAGCAGAGCAGACTATTCTGTAAAAGGTAGGGCAATCTTAATATGCTTGTTGTAGGAACTATATATTTCACTGCCAGCTCTATATTTAGCTAGTTGCACTGCTGTGATAAATTTTACTATTGACTTATTACATAAAGTGAAATCATTGCTTCTTTTTTAAGTTTCTGACTGCACTTTTTGTGGACACCCCACAGAAATTCATGCTGTTCTACGCATTGTAATATTATTAAGTTTAAATAATATTGTACTGATGCTCCCTGTTGTCATTGTATTGTTGTTCACTGATGCCAATATAGAGGGTTATGATTGTGTCTCCAATTGTAACCATGTTATTATGTGTTCAAGACATGGATGCCAATAAATTCACTTGGAATCCATATCAAGAACACACAATAATGGGTTATGAATGGTAAGACATGATCATAACTCTTTGTAGTGTATGGAGCTTTACTTACTCCACATACTACTGGCTACAGAAAAAAATGTCCAAGTGTTTTACCGGCTTTGAAAGCCAGTAAAGCACTTAGTGAGTGCAGTTGCATAGAGAACAAGTAAGGAAAAAAAATCAGGGACAGTTTTTAAATACTGGCCTAATTTAATTTTAATTTTTAACTCAGCCACTCATTGCACCTGTTTAATCAGTGGTGGTGGTGCATTTCTGCAGTGTTACTGCTCTACACTCCTGTATTAGTACTAAGTTCCCTATTTGATATACTTTTGTTACTTGGCTGACTGTGCTACCTCTACTGCTTAAAACTATTTGGTTTATAGCTACTGCACTTGGAAATTATTCATTTAGACCAACTAGGTATTGCTCTACAGTTACTGGGCCTAGATCCATCAGGCCAGGCTATAGGTTGTTCTTGTTTATAACCATATTAGCCTACTGGGTAAAGCTGCCTTATTTAATGTTGCCACTTCTTACTAATTACCTTTCTGTTCCACTGTGTTTACATTCCATTTTTCCACGTGTGAATACTGCAATAATCACCCTTATATTCCTGTGTCTTTTAGCAATGTCACCTATTATGAAATCCTTTTTTTATCACGCGTTAAGCTGTGAATCTATCCTGTTTATTCATACCCTTTTGTCTGCACTGGTCATTATGGAATCTCAGTCAGCTTTTACCTCTTCTTAGCCTGCCTGATAGCAGTAAGTATTCAGCGTCAGTGTAGCAAAGGTCTCATTCTTTACTGATACCTTAAAATACATTCAAAATAGGAAAGTTATAAGTATTTATTGAACTTTTTGGAGCCACATCCTTATCTCAGAAAACATTTGGTAAGCACAGCGCGCGCACGCACACACACACGCACACACGCACACACACACACACACACACACACACACACACACACACACACACACACACACACACACACACACACACACACACACACACGCGCGTGCACACGTTTACAAAGCACTACCACTAAACCAACTCACCCTGAGGTTTTTAAGAGAGCACTGCCTAAACTTCCAAGGCTAAAGATCAAGAAATCTCAGACATAAGTATAAACAGCAACATGCCCACCATTAGATTGCAAACATACAGCAGGTACACATATCTCTAAGGGTCATAAGGGGGTATACTTCAAGCCCTTAATGTCCACTGAGGCTGAATCTGCACAAAAAATGATTTTGTTGTAGGTGATTTTTATTCTCAGGCTACAGATACCATATTCACCAGGCTGGATAAAAAGAGGGTGACAGCTGTTTTTCCTAAGTTGGGATCCAGGATCTAATAAGGGCTCTTAGGACCCTACACCATGATGAATGTGATTATAACCAAATAGTGGCCCACATAAGAGTGAATGCCCCTTAGGTGCTCAAACCAGAGGAGCATGCAGATTGCAGAAGGATATGGTTGAGCATGCGATCCATGTGTCCCAGGCAGGAAAGACACTGGTCTTGAGTGGAATTTTGTCATTACCTAGAAAGATGCCAACATTTAAAGACAAGATAATTGGCTTTAATCATTGCCTGTGTAGATGGTGTCATGCTGTGGGGTTCCAGCATGCGTCACCTGCAGATGAGACAGCTGGTAAGTCTTTTTGTTTTGCCATGGATTGTCTGCTCTTCTCTTACCAAGGTTTTCACATTCTAACTACAGTTTATGCTGTCCCCATAGTACCTTTTTAGACAGAGTCCACCTGCTGGACATTACTACCCAAGAAATTCTCAATATGATTCTTCTCAATGCCTGGATTACAATAAAAATATGACCAAACTTGAGGTTCTCTTGCAACTTGAGCACATTTATATATGTGTAGTTACAATGACAGGGTCTCAGAACTATGAAATTCCTACCTCCATTACCAAGTTTTGTAGTTTTCCAGGCCTACTGGCAATTATGGGGAGTATTAGTATTTGTCCAGGGTATTATCATCACCTCATGACAGATTCTGCAGGATACCCTCCTGTATGTCCAAAGTACCTAAACAAGATTAATTTCCACTTCATAACAAGCTATGGAACACCCTCTATAAATAACTTCCTTGTACAATTAGTTAACTATCCTATTAGAGACTCAAATACCATTGAACCCATCCCGATGTATCATCTTCTGTTACTTAATCAGAACAAAACTCAGTGATCATTTCCTGGAAAATTGGTGGCACTTCCTCTTCAAATATAGCTATGCATAGGGCCTTTCAGAAACATACAGTAAACTCTCAGTTAACAGGAACACAAGCAACCAGAAAAAAAATCAAAGAAATACAGTCCAATTTTCATGTGTTGCACTTTCTGCACCCCCTCCCCACAGAAACATACCATTTTTAGAGTTTTAAAAAGGGAGAAAGGAATACATTCCCTCTCTCCGCAGCCCAAAAACAAGTCAAACCAAACAAATAGTATAAGGTACAATATTAGTCAGGCCTATTTTTAATAGTAACTCTCAAGCAACCAGAAACTGCAGTTATCTGGCATCTACCAATCCCCATTGACGCCAGTTAACTGAGAGTTTACTGTACCTTCTTCAATTACTTGATGACCTAAATAAATTCTGATGCAATCTTCTTTTGTGGATCCCAGTGCTAACACTTTTTCCTATACTTCTGACTTCTACTCCCACTTAAATAGTTCTGTTGATAAAGCAGTTCCTATCTGCACCAAATATAATTTCATTTATTTTCATTTAGCACAGATAATAGTAATCCAAACACTGAAAATCTGCTAGCCTTTGACTATTATTAGTTTGGCTTTGCCAAAGGAAGGTCCTGCCTCATTAATTTCTTTGCAAAAGTCAGTGATGAGACAGTTAATACAAAACCCTATGGTGGAATACCCATATAAATAAATTATATAACAAGAGAAAGGTGTAAGAAATCTCATTTACTTACCTTAAAGCTGACTGAAGATAATAGCAATGAACTTAAGGGAACCAATAGGGATCTTGAACTTTCGGCCCATATCCCTACTTTCTCCTTTAGCCAAAATCATGGAAAAATGCATCCATCAACAACTTTTGAATCACCTTCTCAAAAATAACCTGCTAGCTGTCTGTCAGCATGGTTTTAGACCTTTCCATAATACCACCACTGCTCTCCTATCCTTCTCTGACTGCATCAACAAACTTCGTAATAATAACATGCTCTCCTCTGCACTCTTTATTGACTTATCTAAAGCTTTTGATATGGTTAACTATCAAATACTTCTTAACATACTCAAATCACTCTCACTCAACACACAGGCATTACTATGGTTCAAGTTCTACTTAGAAAATAGACAACAAGCTGTCCTTTGGGACAATAATCTATCCACACATCCCCCTATTACCCTTGGTGTCCCTCAAGGCTCTGTCCTGGGACCTCTCCTTTTCTCTATATTCATTAATGATCTAAATATAAATTTTCCTCAAGCTACTTGCGACTCCACATTGATTTGTAATGCTTCTTCTTCATATGAACTCCAATCCATCACCCAAACAGTATTTAACCTAGTCAAAAGCTGGTTCCTACAACGTTGCCTCCACCAAAATGCCAACAAAAAAAAATGAAACTATTGCTATTTACTCCAACTCTAAAATTCTCCCCAATAGATTTCTCCATTATATCCAACAATGGTATTGTCATAGCTCCAGACCCAACTACCAAACTCTTAGGTGTAATAATTGACCACAACCTTAACTTTGACTCACATATTAACTCTACTATTAAAACAGTAAACAGGAAACTTGGTTCCCTGTATAGTATAAAACCTTTCCTTACCCCTGAAGCCAGAACTACCATTGCCCATACCCATCTGATCTCTACCCTCCTCTATGCCTCCCCCATTTATACTAATCTTTCCAAAAGCAACCTTAATAAGCTGGCAACCTCCTCTTATAACAACATTGCCAGATTTGCTACTGGCTTCCCATTTAGAACTCACCATTGTCTAAATCTCAAACAGCTAGGATGGCTAGAACTGCAAAACCAGCTGCAATTTCAACAACTCACCATCACTCATAAGAGTCTGTACCATCCTAGTAATACTCCTATTCTCTGTAGCTTTATCTCCCCCTACATAAATCTTACTACACTTCGCTCAGCAAATAAATTGCTGGTAACTATCCAGAAATCCCACAACAAAGCAGGTGATTCTCTTTTTTTCAAATTCTGCAGGGAAGATTTGGAATAGGCTTCTCAGCAAACTTGCATCACTGTCATAATTACCACTCTTCAAAATGCAACAAAAAATTCTCCTAAAAACACAATGGCTATGCCCATGTACTAACCCTGACTAACACTCCCCCAGTAAAACATTACTGTATACCTCTTACCCAAAACCCGTAAAATGGAATTAGGAATCCTTCATTTACTCTCAATTTAGTCTAGTATTCTCAGGGAACTATCACTGAGTATGTACTTTGTAACAATCACCCTGCTGTAAGCACAAGTCTTCCACCTTGTACATAGACCAGCCATCTTTTTACTTTGAGTGTAATATTTGTATAAAAGTGTATATATGCAAACATTTCTTACTTTTTAAGTGTTATATTTTTTAAACAACCTTAATACTTCATTTCAATTTGTACTTCTTTCCTAACCTACTTTATGATGAATGTCAAACCCTTTACCATGTAAATAGTACAGTATTGCTTTGTTAAACTCCATAGACAATTTCTATAAAGTTAAGTTCTTTGATGAAAATCTCCATCAACAATGCATTTAAATATTTTTTTTTTTTTTTAGTTTTGCTGTCCTGTTTTATTAGCTTAATTTAGCGCTTATATCCCCGGGCCTCTACTGAAACTGGACATGTATCCAGTTGGACTAGCCCAGTCAACAAATGTAAAATAAATAAATAAAATAAATAAAAAATGTGGGATCATTGCATGCAGAGGAGGAATATGGTTTAAAAGAAGGCAGGATTTGAATGAGCTATGTATTGACTAACTAACAATGACTGGATATGTTAAAAATGGTGTATAATGTTTACAGCTATAGTTGTGTTGGCATGGTTTGGAATGCATAATATTTGAAACTGAGATTATGTCGCTATGGTTTATTTTCATTTATATAAATGTAACATTGCCTATGTCATACATGATAATTTAATAAAGATGTTTCTTGTTTAAACAAAAAAAACAAACACTAACAAATGTTCAAAGCTAGTCCATAATAACACTGCCCACTCTGACTCAAAAAAAAATAGTTAATATTCTAGCTGATAAATTTAGTGCAAATTTTATTCCATCCACAACTAATGCTGTCTCATAGATTCCACACTCACAGCCACCTCCTTTAATTATTATGGAACAAGTCTTGTCAGTTATCTCTAAAGGTACTAGCACCTCATTATGATTTCAGGTAGCACACTGGGGTGTCTGATTGTCAGTACTAAATATGGCCTATTGGATCCCCTACTTAACTTCTTTAAACTAGGCCTCTCTACTGGCTACATTCCTGAAGACCATAATAAAGCCTTTATATTGCCTTTACACAAGGGCAGAACCACAACATACCCTCATAACTATAGATATATTAGCCTCACTAGCTTTTAATATAAATATATGGAACATGTTATCTCAAATCCCAGTAATCCAAACATTGAAAATCTGTTAAGCTTGGACCATTATCAACTTGTCTTTGTCAAAGGAAGGTCCTGCTTCACTAATTTCTTTGCAAAAGTCAGTGATGTAGTGGATAGTAGTTATGCAATGCATACTGCATTTCTGGAACTGCTTAGGGCCTTTGACACTATTCTTCATGCAGGCATAACTGACAAACTTGTAAATCTTAATATATGTCCTTATATTATACAGTGGATAACTAACTGGTTATCTGAAAGTACTCATGCAGTCAGAGCTGCAGGAGCCAGTTCTGAAGGCATAAAAAATTAACATTGGTATACCAAGTATATATTACTTCATCAAAAGCTAATTCCATCACATCTCCATTCATCAAAGAAAATACATTGAATGTTCACTTCAACAAATTATTTACCCAGGGAAAGTAAGGACTTGGCCAGCATTCCAAATGTCACACACAACACAGTATTTCAAATCCAGCCCAGGTGGGGGGGCTGCTCCCCCCAATTATACACCAACCCTAAGATTGGACTACAGTGGGGAAAAGGGCAAATTTCCGATGATGGCCAACTCCTTCCTTTCCCTGGTTTAACAATTCATTGAAGTGAACATTCAATGTATTTTGTTTGATAAACAGACATTTGATGGAATTAGCTTTTAGTGAAGTAATATAGACCCATAGACCCATGGTATACCATGGGTCTCAGTGTTGGACATTCTGTTATTTGACATATATTTCTAAGACCTTCAGGACAACATTTCTGGCGTATTGTTATTTAAATCTGCAGATGTCTGTAAATTGTGAGCTGTTATTTAATCTTCCACTGACTCAGAATTGCTCCAAAATGGATTAGACCATGTTAACAATTTGTGCATAGGCAATGATCTCAAATTAAATATGAAAAATGTAGAATAGTTGCTTTGAAGAACAAAACATTTTTCCATACCATTTTGGTGATATGTCCCATCAATCAGTCATTGTTGTAAGACATCTAGGCACTCTTGTTGATAACTGCTGATAATTCCTTATCTTTTGACCATCATATCACTGCATTTGTTTTGAAAGCCTTTTATCTGGCTCATCTAATTTTACTATCTTATCAGACCCATTATTGAATATAATGCCCCTATTCTGATGTGTTTGTGTAGACATATCATTCAACTTATGAGTCCTCAGTAGTGTCTAATTAAAAAGATCAGTGGTGTCAAAAATCTTAGTTATCAGGATAGACTGGAAGCGCTGTCTCTGTTTCTTATTGACTGCTTTGTGGGGACCTGTCTAGCCTTTTGAGCCATCAAAGATCCAACCTTTCTGACCTTGTGCTCTTTCACACAATAAACAGTTCCTTAAAGGAACTACAACTTAACGAATAAACAAGACATGATTTGACAGAATCATATCCCAATGTAGCCCTCACCTCTGTGACAAACATCCACTACATGTCAAGCAGAACATCCTTGTCACCTTCAAGGTAAACCTAGATGGATGACCTCAAATTCTCACCAGTTTAACTTGCATTGCCCTTCTTAGGGTTAGAGAGAGCTTTTGATTATGGGTTATTGGCTAGGTAAGTAATGTCCTGCAGACTGATAGTTAATGCATATCAATAAACATGCAAAAGTGCATTATGGAGAGTGGCACAGTTTTTGACTTAATATGTTTTATAACAGATTATTTCAATAAGCTATCCAGTGCTAGTTCAATTTCATTTTATGCAGCCTTGAAGAAAAGAAGAATAAAACTCATCTACTTTTCCATGTTTGATTTTTAAAAGAAGAATAAAACTGATCTACTTTTCCATGTTTGATTTTAACACTTGCATGACAAAAACTGGCATTTAATTCAATGCATGCATTTAACTCATACATGACTAGCAAGAACAATGCATGGATAGGAGGTGTCCACAGTTTCCACTTTTTTGAAGTGCAAGTTTTTCCGATAGCCAAAAGTGTACAGCCTAGAATTTATCTGAAGATTTTGAATCATATATATTCCTTGGTTATCACCAAAAATGCAGAAATCTAGAAAAAACACTGACTGATGTCTTGGTTACATATGAGTCCTTTAGCTATTTATCACTATTAACATAATGATGGGTGCTTAATTGCCATTTGTGAAAAGAAGACTTCTTTCTTTCGACATTTTTAGTGAGTAGCATGAGTCTGATTGATTCCCCCATTGAGTTTTAATTCCCATGTGTACTTCCAAAGAATTGAAGACCTTATCCATTAACCGCTGCTCCAGGAAACCAGGTCCAAAAGGAGTACGCTGAAAAGATTTTAACGCAATTTTTATTCACAGAAACCAACAAGCTACTGCTCAGGCAGTAGCTTCATCAGAATTACAAACCATTGGCGCCAAAAAGCAGATTTAAACATTTAGTCTCCCATGACGTCACCACACACCACTGAAGACTTGCGCTTTCCATTTAAATACAAGGATAACGCACTCAAAGTTAGCTGGCGCTTTCCTTTTACAAATAAGAGCCACACACTCAAAATTAAACACACAATTGCAAAGTTAAAAACTTATGTATGCAAAGAGCAACAGGAGTTTAAAAACATTAAAATTTAAAAATTGTCCTTATTTGAAAGGACCGAAACAAAACGTGTGTAAATACATAAGTACACCAGGGCACACAGTTAATGTAAAATGTCAGCTTATAACCAAAATACAGTCTGATATAGTTGAATCTATAATAAATATCCATATCAAACTTCCTAATTTTTGAGCAGTACTTCAACTAATCTGATTATTAACTTACTGATCTTCACTAATACATGTAGACAAGTAAAGTAGACAGAGGTCCTTTCCCTCAGAGTGAGTGATGAAAAAGTTATTATACCTTACTAGGGGATAAGTTCCCTATTTTTTCATTCACTAAAAAAGTTCTGACCAGGTATGTTTGTGCCAGTTATAAAGACCCTGCTAGGAGTAGCTGCTAATTAAGCAGAGGGAAAAAACAAGAAATCCCCTGCTACAAGTGATAGGGGGATTAAAATAAAAAGGTAAAAAAGTTGAATCCTACCTAATATCCCCTGGTCTATTAGTTGATCTAATGGGGTCACTTATGCAGCGAGTATAGATAAAGGGGACAAAACCCCTATGAGTTACTAATAAATAATATGTTGTCAAAGGTAAGAAAGTACTATTATGTAGCTAAACCATATGTGTAGGTTGTGTAGGTTTATTAGTATGAATAAATAAATAGTAACCCAAGTAAGGTGAGAAAGGCTTGGAATAGAAATTAATTCTAAATATGCTACAAAGTGTCAGAAGATTTTAAATTTGATTTAATTATCGCATGTAACTTTTAAGTTTTAATATACAGGCGATGTTACAATGTTCATTAAGGCCCGGGGTGTTAAAGGCATCCAGTTTAATTTGCCATACTAATTCTTTAATTTCGAGGAATAAAGCTTGTGGACCTCCACGTATATTATGTGGGATGTGATCAATTGCTATAAAGTGGAAGCTATGATTACTTTGACTTATAATATGTTTTGCAAGAGCATTATCTTCCTTCTTTTTCCTAATTGCGTAGGAATGTTGATAAATCCTATCCTTGAGTCTTTGATCTGTTTTGCCGACATAGTAAGCCGGACAGCAGTCACATAAGGCCAAATAGACTACTGATTTAGTATTGCAGTCTATTTTGTGGTAAATATCATACTACTTACATTTAATTTGAAATGTTGAACATGTTTTTAATAATTTACACCAGTTACAAAGGCCACAACGGAATGTGCCCTTTTGTCTTGAAAAAAAGTCAGTCTTTTTATTTCTTTCTAGTAAACTTTTGAGGTTATTACCTCGTTTGTATACAATAGGGGGTAACGTGTTCAATTTCCCATAAAGCTGTGGGGTACTAGTGATAAAGTACCAGTTCTTATGAATAATGGAGCTTATAATAGGTGATTCCATGTTAAATGTAGTGATGAAACTACTAGTGTAGTTCAGGTGTACTTGTTCTAGAAACCCACTAGTAGTATTATTTTGAGTTGTTAGGTTAGAGAGAGTGATGGATGACTCACCGTGAGTTATGTTATGACTAGTTTCTAAGTTAAACTGGCCAAGTGACAATAAGGGTACATAGACCCCTAAATGTCTCTTATATTTAACTTCCCCTATGAGTTCAAAAATAAGATCCTCGGGGTAGTCTCTACTAGAAAACATACTGCTTAGTGTGTCACATTCCCTAACAAAACTTTCTTCAGTGTTGCACATTTTTGAGGCTCTAATCAATTGGCCCTTTACTACTGACCTTTTTTGTTTAAAAGGGTGTTGGCTCGAAAAATGAAGGAAAGAATTACAAAAGGTCGGCTTTCTAAAGATTGTAGTAAGAAAGCCCGCCTTGTCCAAATCCTTCATGAGCTTCACATCTAAGTAGTTAATTTCTACCGTTGAAAAGTGGTAGGTAAACCTAAAAAAGTCAGTGGTATTATTTAAGTAGTTAACCAGTGTTTCAGCCTCATCTTTATTGCCCTTAAATAGGATGAATATATCATCCAAGTACCTGGTGTAGTACGAAATTTGATGTTGAAATGTTGTGTTGTGTAACAAGAATTGTTTTTCCCAAAAGGCAACAAATATGTTTGCCATACTGGAGCCACAAGGGGACCCCATTGCAATGCCCTGTGTTTGCAAGTAATATTGTTGCTCAAATAGGAAAAAGTTGGAAGAAAGAATGATGTCCAACAATTTGGCTACAGTGTCAATATCCATCTGTGCCGCTCCCAAGTCCTTTAGCATGTTACTAATCCATTCAATGGCCTCATTGTGTGGGATAGAGGTGTATAAGTCTACCACATCAATGGTAAGAAAATTGTAGGCCTCTTCGAAGGGTATGTTATTCAAGTCCGAAAGAAAGGACCAAGAATCTTTACAGATATGGGGTATGTCTTTAAGGTATTTTTTCAAGATGTTATCCACCAGACGTGCACAAGGGTGGGTCATGGAAGACCTACCATCCACCAAGGCCCGCATAGGTGGGTTCTCCAAATTTTTATGAATTTTTGGGATCCCAAAAATAACTGGGACCTTGGGGAATGTGATGTCTATATAGTGGTAGGTTTCCAAGTCAATATTTCCAGCTAAAAAAAGGTCTCTGAAGTAACCTCTATTTCTAGAGTACCTCATGTTCATTTCATTCTTAGAAGAGACCAAATAAGCTGGATTGTTCAAAACATCCTTCATCTTGTCACTATAATCACTATTCCCTAAGATGACCAATCCACCCCCTTTGTCTGGTTTAAGTATTCTAACTGGTGAGTTACATAATTCATCTAATAATACCATCTGTTCTTTTGTTGTATTGTGTTTTTTACCCTTATTGTAAAGTTTTAAATTCTCATGCAAGTTTCTAAAATCTACTTCACATGCTTTTTCGAAAGAAATTAAGTCAGGGTGTAATACAGGATTAAATACACTAGGTAGTTTTAACATAGTGTTTCTTTCATTTCCAAAGTTTGGGAATAAAATGTTGAAGTTTAGTTTCCTTACAAAGCTTTTTAAATCTAGAATCATCCTAGTCAAGTCAAAGGAATGGCTAGGAACAAATGTATGACCAAGTGCTAGAAGGTCAATAAGTTCCTGTTCTATTGTGATGTTAGCAAAATTATAGATCTTAAAGTCACCTTTTGTGTTGAAGAGAATCTTCAACCCATGAGAGTCTATGCCAACATCATTAGACATGATGGTATCAACATTCATCGCTGCTTCCAGTTCCTCGTGTTCCGTTTGGGTTGGCGGCCGTTGTTCTGCCGTCCTAAAAAAATATTGTTGTTGTTCCCACGGTTCACCCCCCCCCATAATTAGGCATAGAAGAATTGTAATGGTTAGCTTTTAACCTATTACTTCTTCTAGGTCCTTGCTCTTGTTCGAGGTCTTCTTCCTCGAAAATGGGTTCTAAATTTTCTTCCATTTGTTGGCTTGATTCTTCTAAGACGTCTATTACTGTCTCTGGTTGCCTTCCATAGTCACCTTTAAAGTTAGCGATAATTAACTTCGGATAAGCTTTACCATTCTGGTATGCAAGCCTATCCCTGTTTAGCTTTTTAGCTTTAGTGTTCTTCAGTTTAGCTAGAAGAGCATCAATGCTGTTGAATATTCTAGCGTAGTCGTACTTATACCTAATGAAGTCCAGGTCTAATTTTATTAAACTGTCCAAGTCATTTATTTCTTTTGTAATGGTTGAAATACAAGCAGTATAATGTTTGATCAACAACTCTAATAGTTGAAAACCTTGATTGTCAAAGAGAGTCCTAAGTTCAGCAAGGAATGTCCCATCAACAAATAAGCCCGTAGGTGCAAAAGAGCTTCGTAGACCTTTTGGTATCACATGGTCGTTCAGACATTGCTTAAAATAGGACACCTCTAGTTGAAGTTTTTTTAGTTTAACCAGTTTATAGTCTAAGACCTTTAAATTGCTAGCAATATTGTTATTATTAGGAAAGGCCAAGTTTGTACTCACTGCCGGTGATCCCTGAACTTGTTGTTCTGTAAAAAGAAGTCCATCAGTGCCGTTAATCCAATCTTGTAAAACCGGAATCCCAATAAGCAGTGGGTTCGCTGCCGTTGAGCCTGCTGTTACAGTTGCAAAAGTATGCCCCATGTTCTCCGGGTGTTGGTTATTTGTAATGCCACGTTGTGCTGTAATTAAGGGCTGAGTCAAAATACCACCGAGAGGATTGGAGCCAAGAGGTTGTGCCGCTGGAATAGAAAAATTACTTGAACCGGAAGGTTGTGGGGCTAAGCCTTGCTGTAGATGACCCCCTTCCGAATGAATGTGTGTGGACTGGTTTGAAATTCTGTCATCAAGACAGTCCAGGCATCTATTCAATGACACCAACTGCTGGGAAATAGCTTTAAAAATAGATGGCACATCGAAGTCATCCAGCGTGTCAAGCCGGGTTAACGAACCCAAAAGATTTGGACTCCTCGAGCTGTCTGGATCCCCTGAAGCCATCAAGACAAAACAAACTAGGATCAAACAGAAAACAAAACTGGCAAAACCGCTGCTCCAGGAAACCAGATCCAAAAGGAGTACGCTGAAAGGATTTTAACGCAATTTTTATTCACAGAAACCAACAAAAAGCATTTTTGCTACTGCTCAGGCAGTAGCTTCATCAGAATTACAAAACCATTGGCGCCAAAAAGCAGATTTAAACATTTAGTCTCCCATGACGTCACCCCACACCACTGAAGACTTGCGCTTTCCATTTAAGTACAAGGATAACGCTCTCAAAGTAGGCTAGCGCTTTCCTTTTACAAATAAGAGCCACACACTCAAAGTTAAACACACAGTTACATAATTAAAAAATATATGTATGCAAAAAGCAACAGAAATTTAAAAACATTAAAATTTAAAATTGTCCTTGTTTGAAAGGACCGAAACAAAACGTGTGTAAATACATAAGTACACCAGGGCACACAGTTGATGTAAAATGTCAACTTATAACCAAAATACAGTCTGATATAGTTGAATCTATAATAAATATCCATATCAAACTTCCTAATTTTTGAGCAGTAATTTTTGCTAACATCACAATAGAACAGGAACTTATTGACCTTCTAGCACTTGGTCATACATTTGTTCCTAGCCATTCCTTTGACTTGACTAGGACGATTCTAGATTTAAAAAGCTTTGTAAGGAAACTAAACTTCAACATTTTATTCCCAAACTTTGGAAATGAAAGAAACACTATGTTTAAACTACCTAGTGTATTTAATCCTGTATTACACCCTGACTTAATTTCTTTCGAAAAAGCATGTGAAGTAGATTTTAGAAACTTGCATGAGAATTTAAAACTTTACAATAAGGGTAAAAAACACAATACAACAAAAGAACAGATGGTATTATTAGATGAATTATGTAATTCACCAGTTAGAATACTTAAACCAGACAAAGGGGGTGGATTGGTCATCTTAGGGAATAGTGACTACAGTGACAAGATGAAGGATGTTTTGAACAATTCAGCTTACTTGGTCTCTTCTAAGAATGAAATGAACATGAGGTACTCTAGAAATAGAGGTTACTTCAGAGACCTTTTTTAGCTGGAAATATTGATTTGGAAACCTACCACTATATAGACATCACATTCCCCAAGGTCCCAGTTATCTTTGGGATCCCAAAAATTCATAAAAATTTGGAGAACCCACCTATGCGGGCCTTGGTGGATGGTAGGTCTTCCATGACCCACCCTTGTGCACGTCTGGTGGATAACATCTTGAAAAAATACCTTAAAGACATACCCCATATCTGTAAAGATTCTTGGTCCTTTCTTTCGGACTTGAATAACATACCCTTCGAAGAGGCCTACAATTTTCTTACCATTGATGTGGTAGACTTATACACCTCTATCCCACACAATGAGGCCATCGAATGGATTAGTAACATGCTAAAGGACTTGGGAGTGGCACAGATGGACATTGACACTGTAGCCGAATTGTTGGACATCATTCTTTCTTCCAACTTTTTCCTATTTGAGCAACAATATTACTTGCAAACACAGGGCATTGCAATGGGGTCCCCTTGTGGCTCCAGTGTGGCAAACATATTTGTTGCCTTTTGGGAAAAACAATTCTTGTTACACAACACAACATTTCAACATCAAATTTCGTACTACACCAGGTACTTGGATGATATATTCATCCTATTTAAGGGCAATAAAGATGAGGCTGAAACACTGGTTGACTACTTAAATAACACCACTGACTTTTTTAGGTTTACCTACCACTTTTCAATGGTAGAAATTGACTACTTAGATGTGAAGCTCATGAAGGATTTGGACAAGGCGGGCTTTCTTACTACAATCTTTAGAAAGCCGACCTTTTGTAATTCTTTCCTTCATTTTTCAAGCCAATACCCTTTCAAACAAAAAAGGTCAGTAGTAAAGGGCCAATTGATTAGAGCCTCAAAAATGTGCAACACTGAAGAAAGTTTTGTTAGGGAATGTGACACACTAAGCAGTATGTTTTCTAGTAGAGACTACCCCGAGGATCTTATCTTTGAACTCATAGGGGAAGTTAAACATAAGAGACATTTAGGGGTCTATGTACCCTTATTGTCACTTGGCCAGTTTAACTTAGAAACTAGTCATAACACAACTCATGGTGAGTCATCCATCACTCTTTCTAACCTAACAACTCAAAATAATACTACTAGTGGGTTTCTAGAACAAGTACACCTGAACTACACTAGTAGTTTCATCACTACATTTAACATGGAATCACCTATTATAAGTTCCATTATTCATAAGAATTGGTACTTTACCACTAGTAACCCACAGCTTTATGGGAAATTGAACATGTTACCCCCTATTGTATACAAACGAGGTAATAACCTCAAAAGTTTACTAGAAAGAAATAAAAAGACTGACTTTTTTTCAAGACAAAAGAGTACATTCCGTTGTGGCCTTTGTAACTGGTGTAAATTATTAAAAACATGTTCAACATTTCAAATTAAAGGTAAGAAGTATGATATTTACCACAAAATAGACTGCAATACTAGATCAGTAGTCTATTTGGCCTTATGCGACTGCTGTCCGGCTTACTATGTCGGCAAAACAGATCAAAGACTCAAGGATAGGATTTATCAACATTCCTACGCAATAAGGAAAAAGAAGGAAGATAATGCTCTTGCAAAACATATTATAAGTCAAAGTAATCATAGCTTCCACTTTATAGCAATTGATCACATCCCACATAATATACGTGGAGGTCCACAAGCTTTATTCCTCGAAATTAAAGAATTAGTATGGCAAATTAAACTGGATGCCTTTAACACCCCGGGCCTTAATGAACATTGTAACATCGCCTGTATATTAAAACTTAAAAGTTACATGCGATAATTAAATCAAATTTAAAATCTTCTGACACCTTGTAGCTTATTTAGAATTAATTTCTGTTCCAAGCCTTTCTCACCTTACTTGGGTTACTATTTATTTATTCATACTAATAAATCTACACAACCTACACATATGGTTTAGCTACATAATAGTACTTTCTTACCTTTGACAACATATTATTTATTAGTAACTCATAGGGGTTTTGTCCCCTTTATCTATACTCACTGCATAAGTGACCCCATTAGATCAACTAATAGACCAGGGGATATTAGGTAGGATTCAACTTTTTTACCTTTTTATTTTAATCCCCCTATCACTTGTAGCAGGGGATTTCTTGTTTTTTCCCTCTGCTTAATTAGCAGCTACTCCTAGCAGGGTCTTTATAACTGGCACAAACATACCTGGTCAGAACTTTTTAGTGAATGAAAAAATAGGGAACTTATCCCCTAGTAAGGTATAATAACTTTTTCATCACTCACTCTCTGAGGGAAAGGACCTCTGTCTACTTTACTTGTCTACATGTATTAGTGAAGATCAGTAAGTTAATAATCAGATTAGTTGAAGTACTGCTCAAAAATTAGGAAGTTTGATATGGATATTTATTATAGATTCAACTATATCAGACTGTATTTTGGTTATAAGTTGACATTTTACATTAACTGTGTGCCCTGGTGTATTTATGTATTTACACACGTTTTGTTTCGGTCCTTTCAAATAAGGACAATTTTAAATTTTAATGTTTTTAAACTTCTGTTGCTCTTTGCATACATATATTTTTTAATTTTGCAATTGTGTGTTTAACTTTGAGTGTGTGGCTCTTATTTGTAAA
The DNA here is from genome assembly GCF_019279795.1 of Protopterus annectens. Lineage (NCBI taxonomy): Eukaryota > Metazoa > Chordata > Ceratodontiformes > Protopteridae > Protopterus > Protopterus annectens. The sequence continues at coordinate 259,930,239 of NC_056732.1, read as the reverse complement.
AGGAAAGCGCCAGCTAACTTTGAGTGCGTTATCCTTGTATTTAAATGGAAAGCGCAAGTCTTCAGTGGTGTGTGGTGACGTCATGGGAGACTAAATGTTTAAATCTGCTTTTTGGCGCCAATGGTTTGTAATTCTGATGAAGCTACTGCCTGAGCAGTAGCGAAAACGCTTTTTGTTGGTTTCTGTGAATAAAAATTGCGTTAAAATCTTTTCAGCGTACTCCTTTTGGACCTGGTTTCCTGGAGCAGCGGTTTCGCCAGTTTTGTTTTCTGTTTGATCCTACCTTATCCATTAAAGCAGGAGCCTTGCCACTTTCACTAGTGAAGATTATATATTCTAAAATGTTTTCCAATTTTGATCTGAAAAGTGGAATGTTACATAATCAATTTACTTTTCTTAAAGTTAATATACATTTGGATTAGTCTGAGCCAATAGTTTCTTTACATAGTTTAATCTGCTTTCCTATACAATCAATATGTCAAGAGACACCCAAGAATATTTTCTTCTGGTGATTTGCCTCAAGTGATTTCACTTAATGTATTCACTTATTTATTTGAGACAAGAGGTTTATTAGAAGTGAGTTATGGTATCTCTTATTTTATATCATATCAGACGCAGGTAGATCATGTATCTTGCATGTGTCTTATATAGTCTGCCAAACTATTAAATAATGCCAATCCTTACTTACATCATCAAATCAGTAACTCATATAAATGTTCCTATTGACTTCTGGTATGATATGGTATACATACTTAAATTGGTATTTTTCCATTATGGTCATGTCTTAGATTGTGTGATACAGAATTCAATATATGCTTTTTCTTTAACAGGTGTTAAATGTGATTGTGATATGATAATAATGTTTTGATAATCTCGTAGACAAAGCATAGAGGGATAAAGCTATGTGCTATCAGCAAAATTGATCCTGCATGTTTGATTTAATTTCGTCATTCTCCACCTATTTGTTTATGAGTAGGTCATCAAATCACACTGCTGTTCCTCTAGCATTACTAAAAGGGATAATTGAATTTAGTAAGTCTTGTATGGATCCCAACAAAATGTAAATACATCAGAATAAATAAATAATGGGTTTATTACAGATCAAGGGTAATGGTCATTGTGCAAGATTATTGAAATTGCTCGGGGAGGTAACACCGTACAGACCAAGTTCATAGGAAAGCAAGTAGATCACTATGAAAGCAAGTAGATCACTTAGTATGTTTAGAGCTTGGAAGATATTCTGGTAAACATTCACATATCGCATGATTAAGATCAACTTGCTTGTATGTGCATATGTATTTTTGCCTCCCTATCAAGCAATTCCATATAAAACTAAATGGCACAAATTATTAGGTTACTTTCAAACCTCTGACCTAACAAAAGATCAACATTTTGAACAGACTACCTTGCATAACTGTCTTTCCTTATCCTTTGCCTTTATTACTCTTTATATAATTAATCTGTAATTAAACAGCACATAAAGGTACTGCTGCAGTCTGGCTTTACAGTCTGTCTTGTCTTTTTTGTTGTGAACAAAGTAACAGTGTTTAGACTGACTTCTGCTGACTCTTCATTTGGGCACCAAACCTGAATTACCCCTACCCCAGCCACTCCTGCATCACTACATTTACAAAAGTAACTTTTATCCTCACTTTCACTGCAAATACTTAACCACCTATGTATCTATTTCAAAAGAAAATTTGCTAACCTTAAAATAACAAATTAAAAATAGTTTAGAAATGCTAGTTGATTACCAATGCTATCATTAAAATAGATGAAAAAAAAACAAGTAATCTCCGTGGTATCCCAGAAGTCTCAAAACAACCTACTAAACAAGTGTAGTGGGTCCAAAAACAAAACAGTGTAAGAAACTTCTCTGTGTGATTTTCAGCCCATATATTTCTAGCTAATCACTGTATATTAATCAGATCAGACAATAGTAGTAGAAGTAGAGAACTTAAACTAATCTTAAGTCAAAACAAAACAAAAAATAATAATAGAAAATATATAATTATAAAGCATTACTAAGTATTCGAAAGTAATCCAAGTAAGGCAAGCAGTCTGTTTCCATTCGAAAATCCTTTATTAATTACACAGACAAGCGATCCAAGTAAAACAAAAATAGAGTAATAATTTCCTCACACGCTTTCTAAATATATATACATATATATATATATATATATATATATATATATATATATATATATATATATATACATACATACTTTTTATCAGGCATGGGAGTGGTTTATTGTGCTGTAAAACAAAGTGTTATTGGTACACATGTTAAATTCACATCCCTTCCCCCATCAGTGTGACATTCGAGCTGGTCCTGCCCTACTTAGTAGCTGTCATAATAATATAACCCATATGCACTTGAAATAAAATTTATAATGATGTGGTGCCTCTTATTTAACCAGATTATTAAGTAGATTATTAAATCACCCCCTGCACTGATTTTAATGATTTTCTTTAAATAATGCAGATTTCCAAGGACACCAACAATAACAGAATCACCACTGATCTATTCAGAAAACCAGTGAGGGCTAACTTATTACTCCACAGTAAAAGTCTACATCCTACAAAAACCAAGTATAATGTAGTGAAGTCCCAAGGCTATAGATTAGCTAGAATTACCACAGAGATAGAACCATTTATGAGAAACCTGAACAACTTAGAGAATGATTTTCTAGTGAGAGGCTATGAAAGCCAGATGTTAAAAAACATCCTGGAACCCATTATAGAACGGAAAAGGACTGAAGCACCTTCACTCAACCTCCCCAGAGAAAAATGTCAAGTAATTCCATAGAGAATAACAAATGCAAAAATAGCTGTATCCTGACATACACTTTGGATTATCACAGTATCAAAATATTATTGAAGAAAACTAGGACATTGTCACAGGAAACACTTTTCTGATTAACATCTTAGGTGAAGCCCCATCATTTGTTTATAGGAAGGCCAGGAACATTCAAAGTTTTGTTGAATTTAAACCTAGACCATATAAGAAAAGCACAAAAAGATGTGAAACTAATTGTACATTCTGTATATTTATACAGCCCTTATTTAAAGAAAATCATTAAAACCAGTGCAGGGGGTGACTGTAACACTACAAAAGTAATTTACAGGGCACAGTGCAATTAATGTGATGCATTCTACGTGGGCAAGACTGTAAATAAACTCAAGGGTAGGATTTCAAGTCATCTGTCAAACATCCGCTCTGGATGTAAAAATAATGCACTAGCCAAACACCTTTCTCTTCATAAAAGACACACAGGTTTTAAGTTTGAAATCCTGGATCGCATAGACATGGGTGATCTTGAAGGAGACATCCCGAATATTCTGGAGAAACATGAACTCATGTGGCAATTAAAGCTGAACTCTTTTAGGAAGCCTGGACTAAACTATTACTGTTCAATTAAAAGTGCACTGGAACTTAGAAAATTGCCACATTGTTTACATGACTAATTGTATTTTTTTTATTTTACTCTACCAGTTGGTTTTAAATGCCATTTTAAATCAATTGTAATTTAAGTGTATATTTTGTTTCCATCATCATACATACATTTTTTCTTATTTTTATTTTTTTCAGTTTATATTTTTTCCACTTTATTCAAAATGATGTGTAATAACAAAACTAACTAATTATACAATTATATATATTTCTATAGATTGTTTTTAGGGTTCTTGTACACAGACCCAAAGAAATCTAGAAGGACGAAAGTGATCTTAGTTAACAATAGGTTATGAAAATAGAAACTGATTTTTACATGCAAAATGTATATGTACATACTTATATATATTTTTTTATTGCCAAATGAACTAAGGTTGATATATTTCCAGCCATGTAGTATATTGTCTTGGATAAAATCAGACTTAATAATCTACTTAATAATCTGGTTAAATAAGAAGTGCCACATCATTATAAATTTTATTTAAAGTGTATAAAGGTTATATTATTATGACAGCTACTAAGTAGGCAGGACCAGCTCGAATGTCACACTGATGGGGGAAGGAATGTGAATTTAACATGTGTACCAATAACACTTTGTTTTACAGCACAATAAACCACTCCCATGCCTGATAAAAAGTATATATATATATTTAGAAAGCTTGTGAGGAAATTATTACTCTATTTTTGTTTTACTTGGATCGCTTGTCTGTGTACTTAATAAAGGATTTTCAACCGGAAACAGACTGCCTGCCTTACTTGGATTACTTTCGAATAGTTAGTAATGCTGTACAATTATATATTTTCTATTATAATTTTTTGTTTGGTTTTGTTCGCTACTTCCACTACTGTTGTCTGATCTGATTAATATACAGTGATTAACTAGAAATATATGGACTGAAAATCTTCCACACAGAGAAGTTTCTTACACTGTTTTGTTTCATTAATATAGATGCAAACACACAAACCAGCAAGATGCTAAAATGCAAAAGTGCTCGTAACAAATATATCACCACTAACTAAATCTAAACATAATAATAGTCACAATTTCCTTCTAACTCTAGCCATCAACTACCATACAGTTCTAAAACACACATACTACTGTTACCCTCTCTCACTTAATCAGATATATAACTTTACATCTCTAGATATAGAAATAAATTCCCAACTATTCAAATACAACATAAAAAACACAAAAAATACCCACAGACTAATTACTATTAACCAAATTAAAATATCCAAACCTAATAAAATATGTATACAAACCAAACCAATATATTAAAACTTGGAAACATATACCCCAGGCAAGTACCATACACAGAAAATGTTATTATAAGCAGCCCTAATACTCATTTTTTTACACAACCCTTCTGGAATGCAGTTATGCCATATCAGTACTCATAGTACTTAAAACAAAGCATCAGGCCTTCATAACTGATATCCTTTTTATCCATCCATCTAATGCTGTTGAGTCACATCCAGCTCCAGTAGTGTCCTCATGAATGAGTGACACTCTCTACAGAGCTCACTAGGCAAGCTGGAGAACATCTTGCTGTGAGGCAACAATGGTTCTAATTGTACAACTGTACTGCCATATCACAAACATAATTACTGCTACTGAAACATGGTTTAAATCACACATAATAAATGAGGGAAGATTAGATTCTGCCTGTGGCATAAGCCACAATGACTGTATTACTAAAAATCTACTGGAGTAGGTTTTATTTAGGAACTTTTAACTCACTGTACTCCATACACACACACACACACACACACACACACACACACACACACACACACGCACACACGCACACACGCAAACACACACACACACACACACACACACACACACACACACACACACACACACACACGCACACACACGCACACACGCACACACGCACACACGCACACACACACACCAAACATCCATAAAGTTGAAACCATAAAATCTACACTTAAAACTAAAACTCAAATACTCAAATCATTATGCATAGCACTGGTTTGCACACCTGTCACTACAAATAATTAATTCTTTCAGGATATACTATTAATTTATAATACTACTAAAATTAACAGACATCAATGTAGACATTAAGTTATATGTTAAAAAGTTAAACTTTAAATGTTTGCTTGATGATAAACAAATCAGCACTAAGGCAGATCATCATTTAAAGAAAAATAGGGCATGAAATTCCCTGTATTACTCCTATTTGGCATTTACTTCATGGAAGTAAAGGCTAATGTCTAGGGTCTTTGGCTGAGCAAGTCCCCAGATGACTGCAATTTAGAGCACTCATAGATTCCCCCATGACACAAATATCTTACAAGAGGATCTAACATTGACAAATGACTGGTGCTAAAGTCATGGATTAAAACCCAGTGCCAAGAAATACATTATTGTGCCTTTTGGGAAAACTACTATCCAGGCTAATTACTCCATCAACAAGATAACCCTAAGAGTTGACCCAGTAGTGAGGGATCTGAGAACATATGAAGACAACAATCTGGCCTTTGACCAACATGTGATGAATGTAGCAAGAAAATCATTCTATGTCACCCATCTTATAAGTAAAGGCATGGCATCCAGGTTGAAGAGGCGAAGGCGTTCCCCAGGGCTCAGTCCTAGGACCCCTCCTGTTCGGCATATACTTTTCAGAGGTACAGGCAAGCACAGGAGGACTATGGCTGACCAAGTTCGCAGACGACTGCAAACTAGGGGCTATAATTGACTCTCCAGTTGACACAGACATCCTCCAAAAGGGTCTCACTGAGACGAATACCTGGTGTCAAAATCATGGCCTCAAGCTAAATGCCAAAAAGTGCATAGTCATCCCCTTTGGAAAAAAACACATAGGTGGTAGTCCCCTAAATACGGAAAATGTAATAAGGGATCTGGGAACCTGAGTAGATAGTAATCTCTCCTTTGATAATCACATTGCCAAAGTGGTTAGAAAATCCTTCTGTGTGGGCCACCTAATCACAAAAGGGTTCGCATCCAGATCAAAAGAGGTCATTGTGCCCCTCTACTCATCAATCATCAGACCCATCATAGAGTACAATGCCCCATTTGGGATGTACCTTACAAGACACCTGCAACAGCTAGAAAGACCACAGGAGTACCTCACCAAGAGAATCACTGGCCTCAAACAGATGCCCTATGCAGCTCAACTGAAGAAACTCTAGCTGTACTCAGTTGCATACCGCCTACTCAGAGGTGATCTCTGCCTGACATACATGGCTATGTCCAACCCACCTTAAGAAAACCTTATCCCCTCGAGCCACACGTTCTAGGGATCTAAACCTCACCACAACAATAAATATGACATACTGGAGGGATAGATTCCTGTCCCAGAGACTTTCCATACTTTGGAACAAGATTCCAGTCTACATTAGGCAGAGGTCCTCGCTAACACTCTTCAAGAGAAACCTTGACGAGTGGATGGGAAACATAAATTTTCCCCCAGGGATCACTTCAGTGGCTCTGCTGGACAGAGGCACAGGGTACTAAACCAAGGGGGCGGCTAAAGCCAACACATTCTGGCTAGGCTTATAAATGCCTTTGGGCAGATAGCCTAGTACCTACCTATGAACCCATGAACTCTGTATTCAGTCTCATACAAGTTAGAGATGGATGATCTATGCTTCACATACAAGACATCCTCAGATCCAGCTCTGATGGACATTTTGTACATCCACAACATTAACAGTATCAGAACCACTAGATACAAGGATTTAAATGTTACTTGTGACATAAATACGACATGTTGGCAAGACAGATATGTGTCTCAGAGGAAGAGGATGCTCTGGAATAGGCTCTCCATTCATGCAAAGCAGAGTCTATCCCTAATCCTATTTAAGCAGAAACTTGACCAATGGCTGAGAAATTAGAAATTCACCCAAAGTCTAGCCTCCTTATCTCTGATAGACAGAGGCAGACAGTAATACCTAAACTAACAACCCCCCAACACACACACACACACACACACACACACACACACACACACACACACACACACACACACACACACATAACCTGTAGAAACTTCCTAACTAACACACACCCTCCTAATAAATGCCCATGATTCATAGGGACACAATTGGGTTGGTTTGCATGGCTAGGCTTATAAAGGCCCTGGTGGTCATTAGACTAGTATATACCTATGAACTTAGGAACCTAGGAGCCTGTGATTAATGTTTTGAGTAATTGTGCAAGAATATGTTTTAGAATTTTTTAAAGTAAACCACTTAAGCAAAGAGACTGCAGTTTAAATATTGATGAAATTAATGTTTTACATAACTCAAGAACAATGGACTATGAAAGATTTATAAAAGATGATAAGGCAAGGGCAATGATTTTGTGGAAAAGCTTATGTAGACAAAATTAATGATACATTACTAAAAACAAACAATTACGTGCATGTCACCAAAATGAGGGCACTATATCCTACCAATACACAGATATTCCAAAGACATGCATCTGGAGTATTTCTCCCTGGGCTCTGCTGAAAATAGGTCCTGTCCTAGTCAGACTTTCCCGAGCAACACATGTTAAATAATAAAAAATAAATAAAATACGGTTATAATAGATTTGTATCACAATGGAAATATTAATACAGATAGATTTGAGTCATGATGGTGGAAATTCTAAAAATGTCAGCCTGTTTTGGAATCCTTACGATACATACAAATAGTGTGGACCCTCTATTTAGACTAATAGTCTTATCTAAGGGTTCCAAAATAGAGGATAGTTCCACAATTTTGGATTTCAAGCTGAATTATATAACACAAAATATGCTTTCTTACATTAGTGGCTACTAGAATTTTTACAGTAGTTGAATAATGTAATTTTTATTTTGAATCAAATAATCCCATTATTGTTACAATTGATATATTAAATCGAGGTGTTCCACAAGATAAAGGAGTGGAAATTATGAGATGTTTTTATCAGAAGCTTCTGTTTTTTTCTATTAATAAAAATTGGCACTTTTTGTATGTTGATGGAAGTTGTGTTTAGTAATAACTTTTCATGTTTGACAGCTATATACATAACCATTTGAGGAATGCAGCAATGGGGACAAATGTTGTCCCTATTTTTGCTAATTCAGATTTAAATGAGAGGATGGAACTTGCTTCTATAAGATGATTTTTTAAGTCTGTCAAATTGCATGCTCATTTTACTGATGACCTTTTTTAATGGATGCTCCAGATGAATTATTGATGAATTACGTTAAACAAAAGAACTGATTTTTTTTTCTTTTTCCAGGAGGGAGGGAGGGGAGATGAACAATGATGGGCTACCAATTTTAAGGGAGAATCACAAAATAAGTTTAGGAGGTTTAAATATTTTTGATTACAGTAGTGTAGACATGAGTAGAGAACATTTTAAGTTATTTTTGAAGGGGTTTAAATTTATTCCAGTGAGAAAAAGTTATTTAAGTAAGGTGATTACTAACCTCAAATTATTCATATGTAAATTGAACTTGGAAAATATCTTTGCAGGAAAGGTCTATGAGAAACCTCAGGAGGCTTTGAGAAGAAATAATAGATTTAAGCCCCACCCCCCTTACATCTGCAACTGAAAAATCTGGAGTTAACCCTAAATTGAGAATTGAGAAAAGAGATCAGGACTAATAAATTTAGGAGTAATCATTCCCAAGATGAAAGGAAAGTGTTAAAAGAAATTAGGCCAAATCCATGCTTAAGGGTTATAAAATCTGATAAAGGAGGGGGTATAGTTATGATGGATAAAATTCTTTATGAAGCAAAAAATGATAGAAATACTTGAGGATGACTCTAAATATAGTAGAGTTTCTAAAAATTAAATTAATATTGCCTATAGGAAAATAGATCTAGCTTTAAAGGAATTGTTTGATGAAGGAGCAATTGATTGTGAGACCTACTACTATTTAGAGAATGATAAACCTAAAGTGCCTTCGATTTTTGGAATACCAAAGGTCCACAAAAATGTGGATGACCCTCCTCTAAGGCCGATTGTGGTGACAGAATGTTCTAAAACAGAACATCTGGCAAAATTTCTAGACTTGAAATAAAAAAAAATCTGGGTAGGGGAAGGTAATATACTGAAGGATTCTTTGGATTTTTTAAAGAATGTAAAACCTGACTTCTTTAGTGAAAACGTAGTGTTCGTGATCATTGACTTATTTATGGTCATTCCTCATGAGATGGGAATGGAATGGTTGGAAGAAGCTCGTCGTATGAGAAAGGATAGTTCCAACAATGATGTTTATGTATGTCTTGAGTTAGCAGAATTAGTATTGAAAAATAACTTTCTTTACTTTGAAAGAGAGTTCTTCCATCAAATTAAGGAGGTAGCCATGGGAGCCAGTTGTGCCCCTACCTATGTAAATATTATTTTGACAATTTGGAAGTAAAAATACATAAGAACTTCTAGGTTTCCACCCTGTTGGAAGTTGTACAGGAGGTATTTGGATGACATTTACCTCTTCTAGGTGGAAAATGAAGATAAATTAAAATAATTTATAAATTACATTTCTAGAGCAACTATTTTTTTTAAAGTTTACCTATAAGGTAACCCAAAACTGGATGGACTATTTATATGTGTCCATTTATAAGTGTAAAGGGTATTTTAAGTCCACCATCTATAGAAAAGAGACATTCTCCAACTCCTCTATTTATTTTTCTAGTGCCCATCTGTTTAATCAGAAGAAAGGTATTATAGAAGAGCAATATGTTAGAGCTATCAGAATAACATCTGAGGATGAAGATTTTGAGAAAAAGTATGGGGAGATGGAGGAAATGTTCAAGGAAAGGGGATACCCAGTAGGTTAAATTATGCAAATAAAAAATTGAGGTATTGAATGAGAGAAAAGATAAGTATGTCCAGATATTAGGGATTAATATTGAATTGATGAATGGAAAACATAATAGGGAGGATGATACAAGTGAGCAAAGAGTATATCAAGGTGTTTTGTAACAAGTTTAAATGGGGATGCACAAGTTATTATAGTTAAACAGGAATGGAAAAAAAATCAGAGTTCCCTAATTTAGAGAACATTGGGGAGAAACCCCTTAAAATTATTTCTAGAAGGGGACAAAATAGTAAGGATTTATTGAAACATAAAGTTAACCAAAAAACTCACCTAAGAAGGAATGGGAACTACAAGTGTGGTGCATGCCCACAGTGCCCCTATATAAGGCATGGGGATGGATTATATATCAAAGGAAGGGACAAGTACTTGTTAGGGAAGACATTTTCCAGTTGCAACATTATAGGACTGGTTTACATTGCCCAATGTGAGGCATGTAAGACATTTTATATAGGCAAAATGGAGCGTAAATTAAGAAGAATTTAAGAACATTCCTATGATGTTAAAAATAGGAATGAACATAATGCCTTATTTAAGCACACACTAGGGTGCAAGGAAGCTAGATTCTTATTTTTTGTTATAGCGGTAGCACGTACTAACGGGAGGAACATGGGAAACAAAAGTGGAATACAGGGAGGCATATTGGCAGATAGTTTTAGGAGCAAATAAATGTCCTGGACTTAATGAAAATATTTCCCTGGCCCCCATATTAAAATTAAGAGCCACTAGATTGTAACTGGAACCCCCTTTTTATTTTTATTTCTATTTTTATTTTAAAACAGAGAAAAAAAAACACTCAAAACTCCCCTTCACACAACCTTCTTTGGAATGTTTTTATTATTAAATGGGGTTTGATGCTAACTAATGGACCTTTTTTCAATTTATTTTATTTACTTTTAAACCTCAAGATGCACGCACTCGAAACTCTCCTTAGCATGGAGAACATCGATATCTGTGCAGTAACAGAAACCTGGTTCAAGGCTTCCGAGAGCACCCCAGCACTACCGTGTTATACCTCATACCATGCTTTTCAGCCCCAAAACTTGGACCGAACCACAAAAGGAGGGGGAGTATCGATATTCATCAAAGATACCCACACCTCCAGGTTGGTGGCAAAGCACGAAGCATCAGAGACTATCCATGTGCAACTAACAGTGGGTAAAACTGCCTTCCAGTTTATAGCCTGCTACAGACCACCCTCCCAAACCCAGGAACCCCACTTGGCCTTCCTGAGAACACTGGAAAATATGAAGGTCTCTCCAAACACCATTATATTGGGCAACTTCAACTACCCAAACATAGACTGGGAGCATTACTCTAGCTCCAACACCCTAGCCCAAAGGTTCCTAGAATTTATAAACTCAAATGCTATGGAACAACTTGTTACCACTCCCACAAGAGGGGAAAACATACTGGACCTGATCATCACCAACATGGGGACTCTATGCTCCAGACCAGAAGTGTATCCCTCACTGGTAAGATCAGACCATAAACTAATCTCACTGGATATTCACATCCCGATCCCACCCCCTGCCCAGAAAACCACAGTGAAAAACTTCTCTAAAGCAAATTTCACAATCCTCAAAACTGAGGTTGAATCCTTCAAAGCCCCCGGGCCTGTGGAAAATACGGCCCAGACCGCAGAATCCTTTATAAACGCATTCTATGAACACCTTCAGGAATGCATGGATCATGCGATCCCAAATAAAACCAAGACCCAATCCTCCAAAGGCAGACGTCCTGTCTGGTGGACCACAGCCATAAACAAACTATACAATAGAAGGAGGAAGCTACTAAATGATAGAGCTAAATCCCAAAAAGGGAAGGCATCACTGATCAGTATTAGCAAAAAACTACGGGCACACATAAAATTGTCTAAGGCCAGCTTCGAGAGAAAAATTGCACAGGACACTAAGGATAATCACAAGGCTTTCTTTAGTTATGTTCGGAACCTGGGTGGTAATTCCCAGATATGCTCAGAATTAGTCCAAAATGACAAAAAATACACACCGAACCCACAGACATTGCCAACATCCTAGCTGACAGGTTCAGCACAAACTTCTCCCACCCCTCCCCACCAAAAGGGCAAATATCTATCCCAGCAGAGTGCTGCCCTCCTGACATCTCAGATGCTCAGGTAAGAACCGCCCTCTCCAAAGCAAAAAACACAGCATCAATGGAACCAGATGGTGTCCCGGGCTGCGTGCTACATGAACTCCAAGAAGAGCTAAACCCAAACATAAAACTACTGTTCAATCTCAGCCTTACTACAGGATATGTGCCCAAAGAGTGGCATACAGCAACAGTGGTCCCTCTCCATAAAGGTGGTGCCTCAATGGATCCTGGAAACTATCGCCCCATAAGCCTGACTAGCTTGATCTACAAAGCTATGGAAAGGATCATCATGGAGCTCATAAATAAAGATATTGGGGACCTACAAACACTGAATCCTACCCAGTTCAGCTTTGTTAAGGGCAGATCCTGCCTCTTAAACCTTGTTGATTTCTTTGAAACAGTCACCAAGGCCATTGACGAGGGGAAGGTGGTCCACACAGCCTACCTGGACCTCGCAAAAGCCTTCGATACAATACCCCACTCGAGCATTATAGATAAGCTCACCAGCTTAAATATAAACCTCTATGTCACTAGATGGATTGCAAACTGGCTCAAGGACAGAACCCACATGGTTAGAATTGCTGGAGCCATGTCAGACTCCAAACCAGTTACAAGTGGTGTCCCACAAGGCTCAGTCCTGGGACCTCTCTTGTTTGGTATATATTTCTCGGAGGTACAGGCCAACACGGAAGGACTGTGGCTGACCAAGTTCGCAGATGACTGCAAATTGGGCACCATAATCAACTCTCCAGCCGACACAAGCATCCTCCAAAAGGGCCTCATAGAAACAGACAACTTGTGCCAGAGCCATGGCCTCAAGCTAAATGCCAAAAAGTGTATAGTCATACCCTTTGGCAAAAACAAAGTGCCCACAAATTACCACATAGGTGGTAATCCATTAAGTACAGAAGAAGTAATTAGGGACCTGGGGACCCAAGTTGATAGCAATCTCTCATTTGACAACCACGTGGCCAAAGTGGTTAGAAAAACATTTTATATAGCCCACCTAATCATGAAGGGATTCACATCTAGATCAGGGGAGGTCATCGTGCCTCTTTACTCATCCCTCATCAGGCCCATAATTGAGTACAATGCCCCTTTTGGGATGTACTTTACCAGACACCTGCAGCAACTGGAAAGACCCCAAAAGTACCTCACCAAGAGGATCAAAGGGCTCAAACAGATGCCATATGCTGCCCGGTTAAAGAAACTCCAGCTCTACTCAGTGGCATACCACCTGTTCAGAGGCGATCTGTGCCTGACGTATAAAGCCATGTCCAACCCGGAATTAATGGACATGCTGCACCTCAGAAAATCCAAATCTCATCGAGCTACGCGCTCGAGAGACTTGTACCTCAGCACTGAAATAAATGGGACATGCTGGAGGGACAGATTCATAACCCAGAGACTCCCTTCACTCTGGAATAAAATCCCAGCTCAGGTTAGGAAGAGTCCCTCATTGACTCTCTTCAAGAGGAATCTTGATGAGTGGATGGGAGATCGTAGGTTTACCCCGGGTATCACTTCTGTGTCACTGTTAGCCAGAGGCACAGTATACTAACCTCGAAAAAGGGCATAGCAAAATAAATTTAAAATGGGTGGCAAAAGCCAAACACATTCTGGCTAGGCTTATAGATGCCCTAGGGCAGATAGCCTAGTATGAACCTATGAACCTATGAACCTATGAACTAAAGAGGGGTGTGCTTTTGAAATTTCAGGAACCTCCATCAGATGGCGCCAAAAGAACAATGATGTGCATGTTTTCATATTTTAATTTATTTTTTATAAAAAAAAAAAAAGTTAATTAACACACATACATGTGAACTTTGAGTATGCTGGTGTAAATAAAATGTGAGTACATATATATATATATATATATATATATATATATATATATATATATATATATAGATGTGTGTGTGTGTGTGTGTGTGTGTATATATATATATATATATATATATATATATATATATATATATACATATATATACATATATATATATATATATATATATATATATATATATATATATATATATTACTTTCTTAAGATATGGTGCCTTGTAGAATGAATGTTTTATTTGACATGTTTGATAAATTCAGTGAACAATAAGTAGAAGACACAGAAACGGCTGCTATATCCAGTTTAAAAGCTTTTACTTCAGTGCACAAATAGTAACACAAGCGCTTTCACCAAATAGGCATCATGAGGTGTATTAAAAGCACTAACAAATGCACTCCCTTTATACAGACTAAAAGTCACATGACATATATTTAAACTAAAAAACATATAACACATATTTAAAAACACATAATGAACATTTTAAAAACACTAAAATATATATATTTATGAAAACCAATAAGACAAGCTATATATTTTATTTACAATATTATATTATTAAAACTATCTCTTTAGGGGTCTCAGCTTTAATTTAGGTTTTAAAGGCACAGGCTCATTTAGTCCATGCCCTGCATCCCCTCTCAGCCTCACAATCCAAGTGAATTCCAAATCTTCAGTTTTATTACATATATCCCCTTGTCTCACATTCTCATAGACTCTAACAACTACTAAAAACTGAAACTTATGAGTAGAGTCAGTGTTCAGTACATGTTTGGCAAGTGCATTGACACTATTGCCATTATTAATATGGTAAATATGCCCCCTAATGCGTTCTCTAAAAGGACGATCAGTTTTACCAATGTAGAACATTCTACATTTCACACAATGAGTCAAGTATACTATGTGTGAAGTATCACATGTGGCATTTATTTTAAAAGTATATGATGTGCCATAATCAGGATGTTCAAAATTAGAGCTGGTGTCAATATATGTGCACCAATTACAATGTCCACATGGTCTAGTGCCATGTGAACAATAATTAAGCTGTCTATATTTAGGATAGCACAACTTATGCTTCAATGACTTATTATTCTTAAACAAAAATCTAGGTTCAAAATCTATATATCTGGACATTTCTCTGTCTGTAGTAAGAACTTTCCAGTGTCTTTTAATAATCTCAGTATAGTTACTAATATCAGTTGTGTAAGTCACCTTGAACTTCAAATTAGTGCCAAAGGATCTCTTCTCTCTCCTAGTATACTCACTACCCCAGATGAAAAATATGGTCTAGCTTCATTTTGTCTTTTATTAGTGACAATATAACTTGAGGTAGGTCAACTATTTAAATATAACAAGTATTTTAAAGGTAGAGAGAAAAGATAGGCTTGGATTCTTTTCTCCTTAGTATAATAGTTGTGTTAACTCTCATTTGCTGTTTTATTTGTTCAAATAATTTATTATGGGTTGCAAGTAATGATATATATGGTAGAATTGATTGTATTTTTATAATTTTATATGTTTCATTAGTGTGGGTTTTAGATTAATTTTTAGTGTATGAGTACTTCAAGATTGTGATTTTTAGGGTCATGTGATGCGTACTTAAACTGCTATTGATGGATTTCAACTCTGTGGTTGGTACGATGAAAGTCTTAAAGTGAGTAATAATAAAATAGTATATTTTAATTAAACCTTCAATTTTCCAACTTTTTAAAGTCTCTTTTGTAAACATTTGCTCAGTAACAGAGTTTTTGATTTTAATAGTCAAAAATGCTAAATTTAATACAGACATGTTCATATTAATGCTTAAACACAGTCACTGGAGCTTCTAGGGGAAGGTGTAAATCACTTTAATAAAATCTTCTGAAGCATGCTACACTCTTTGCACCATAACCCACGGAGAAATCAAATCAGCTCCATACCAGTACCATGAATTACAGCAGAATTAAAACAGTTACTGCATAACAGTGATGAAATATAACATGTCATAAATACAAAATTCACGCAATCTACATCAATATCAGCATAAAAATGCAAAAATCCAATCAAAATTGTTATACCAACCAACAACAGATTAATAACAAACATCAAAATGTTTAAGTTATCATCAAGACTACTAACAATACCCTACTAAATCCACACAAAAATCACATCCTGCCCTTTCTCAATCTAAAATATAGTGTAGAGATTTAATTTACTATGTAACTGTGTAGAACTCCTCTAATATAACCAGTACTCCAGACATAACAATAACTAAAATACATGCACCAACACTGCAACCATCACTCACACAAAATTTTCTACAAACATCTAAACCTACTTCCTTAGCAGCTAACAACCTACCATTTAAATATATCCAGTATCACTGCAGAGGCCATTACACTGCACACGTAATATCTATATTAATAAATCACTTCATTCAATAATTTATAATCCCTGAATTCTGGAAGAAATCTAACATTTTCAAAAGGCATAAATATGGTAAATCCCTTGAATTAGCAAATTGCTAGCTTCATGAAATCTTGCAATTTTTTCCAAATACAAAATATACAAATCTGTAAACAATTCAAATCTTTTTCATTAAACAATCCAAATGCACTTGTTTCAATTATAATGGATAGTTAATTATGTATCCCTTGCAGGATCATATAATTTATATGCCATTAAGATTTAATTCTTTGTGCATACCCCTATGAAAATTGCACCTGTTCATCACAACACATCACAACACATCCATCTTTGTAATATTGCCTCCATACACTTTACTGTCTCATTTTATTTTGAATCCCATGAAAAATGCTTTTAGCTGTGTTCATGAGTAGTCTTCACATTAGCAAGGTTGAAAGAAGAACCAGTTAAACATGGCAGTAAAATCTATTTATTGCAAGAACAGACACAAAGATAAAAAAGTAAGCACTTTCACACCCAACTTTGATGCTTCATCAGACCATAATCTACACAAGAACACAAAGCAATTTAAATACAAAATTACAAAATTAGCAGGCTAAAGCACATGACTTTAAAACCGGCTTTAAACAGACAGTCTCATTTAGATCCAAACTCTTATCAGCCTTCACCACTAACTCAAGACACTCAGTCTTAATGTCACCACCCCTGCAATTAACATTATATAGTTGTAAAACCAAAAATTACATAATGTGCATGGTGTGTGAGGTACCATGCATTATTTTACAGTGAATAAAATAAACACAATTCTATACTAAGCATGTCATGTGTTAATTAGTCCATATATCTCTCTGCTTCTACAATTACCTTTCATATCTATGTACACTGCACATTGGAGCTTCAATACAGGATAATCTATATAAAAAACTAAACATTGGACCATCTGAAATAAAGAAGCAACAGAGGAAGTGAAAAAGTGTAAAGAACAAAAAACAGATAGTTTTTGGAAGGTATAAAAAAGAAACATGCACATGGGAAAGAAAAAAAGATCTGATATAGTGTCATATGTATGCAAATGAGAAAGCCAAACTAATCAATACAAAAATGCAGCTTCAAATATACTTTGATATTTGAAGAGAAACACAGGCAAAAGCATCTGGATATGGAAAGTTTCACAATAAATAAATAGATAAAATAACAAAGGGGAATGTAGAAAAGAGAATTAGTGAGGTGGAACTGAAATTTAAGTGATGGACTATCTGCAAAATGAATGTTTACTGTGGAGACACTAACACAGGTAACGTCGCAACATGAAGGAACAATGGGTTTCCAGATTAAAGAGCAGCAGGTGGAGTGGGAGGCATATAAAGAAGATTTGTCCCATGGTGATGCTCTGAAGCCTTCTGCAGGTGACCTGTACAAAAATCTAGTTGAAGTTGCACAACAAGGGAAGGGGCAGGAGACAGTAGCAACTCTGATGCAGTTAATGCTGTGGCATGATGGGCCAATGGGTTCCCACATGGAAGAGCAACAGTAGGCTGCATCTCAAGAGAATATTACAGTAAGATTTTCTGGAGCTTTCTGTAGAGTAATAGCAAGAAATATTTCTGTGAATCTTCAGAAATAAATAGGTTATACTACTGTGCAGCTAAACTAATAACTGATAAAGTGCTACTAATAAAAAACATATAGGAATGGAAAGTGACAAAAAGAATACTACCATGGAAGCACCAAACAGAGAAAACTACAAAGCAATTATGACAAGAAGTATTGTTGTTAGAAGAATACAGAAAAATATAAAAATACTTGCAAAGACCTCTGTGAAAGCAATGCACAGTATCAAAACAGACTGGAATTTATCATACACTGTTTCCAATAGTAAACTAAAAAATATCAGCAGAAGCAGAAACACTTAGAAGATATGCAGATAAATATATATAAAGGAAAAGTACTAAATAAGCAATTAATTAATGACCCAAAAGGTTTTATGGAGAATTGGGAAACAAAACAAAAGGAACAGAAACACCACCAAAAATGAAGTAGATACACTTTGGAGAAGTATTTCTGAAGAACATGTTGAGCACAAGAAAGATGCTGAATTGCCAGAAGAATTAAGAAAATCAGTAGGAAGCTCTAATATAGGGGTTATGAAAATGGATGAAACAATAGACAGAAATTGAGACAAAACTGAAGAAAAGTTTCTAACTGGAAAATCACGAACCAAGATGCAGTACCTAACCTCTGGTTGAAATAATCAACAACTTTATCCAAAGATTTTACCCTGAGCAACAATTATTTATATGCACATCACGAAAAGACATCAACCTGCTTTGCAACGGAAAATGATACACTTCTGAAGAACAAGCCTGCAAGCCCTCCTAAGAACTGCAAACCAATAACTTGCCTTCTGACAGCATACAAACTATATACTGGAACTGATGTAGACAAGAGTTTATAGTCATTTAGAAAGAAAATTATGGCAATAGAACAAAAAGATTATAAAAGAAAGTCATATAGAATAATCATTTGTTACTAAATAAACTGTAATAGAGAGATGTAAAAAGAGGGAAAATCTAAGTATGACACGGCTAGATTACAAAACAGCATCTGACAACATCCCACATTAATGGATAATAGAATGCTAACAGATGTACAGGATGCACCCTACATTGATAAATTACATCACAGTGACAATGAAATAGTAACAGACCACTTCATAGCTGAGCCATAACAAAGGGCAAATTATTATCCCAGGGGTAAAAATTCAAAGGGGGATATTCCAGGGTGATTCATCATTACTACTGTTGCTTTGTCTTTGCCTTAACCCATCCAGCTGTTTACTTAACAGATTAAGCTATGGCTAAAATTGAATGAACCTTGTTTAAGACTTCTCATCATCTTTTTTGGATGACGTAAAATTGTATAGTTCATCAGAAGAGGAGTCAAAAACTCAACTACAAGCAGTTAACATTTTTCAGATGATATAAAAATTACATTTGGTCTTGATAAATCTACAAAAGCAACACTTAAAAAAGTATAGCTGCAGCATCAAGAAAATGTCACCCCGAGACAGGAATGTGATATGTAAGAATTTGAGCACAATAGAGTGCGTAAACATTTGGGAATAAATGAAGGGTAGGCAAACAGACATGAACAAAGGAGAATAAAGCTCAGTGAGGAATACATCAGAAGACTAAAAGTAATATTGAAAACTGCCTTGAAATCTAGGAATAAAGTTCAAGCTGTAAATGAATTTCCTTATTTTGTTCTCACTTATAGCTTTGGGCAACTGATTAACTCCAAAAGGTATTGAATCAATTGGATAAGGAAACAAGAAAAATGTTTCATGCTTATCAAATGATATATAAAAATCAGTATATACCAAGATTATACGTTTCTCGCTCTGAGTGAGGTACAGTATGGGACTCCTTGAAAGTGACTACATGTGTAGATCTGCAATCGTGAGACTGCATGTATAGTGAAAGTTTTAAAACATGATGAAAAGAAGTCTAAGTTGATATCATTGTTTAATTTAGCAGAAGCATTTTTGAATAAAACAGGAATAAAATTCTAATTGGTAGTAAACAAAAATCAGACAGCAACTGAAGCTGCCAAAAATAAAAGAAAGCATATAAGGAAAAGGACTAGATGTGGTAAAAAAAAAAAGGAAATCCACAAATATAGTGCCAAGTACAGAGTTTTCTGGATCAATCTCATGTTGACCATAGTTTGATAAAGGAGTAGTTAACAAGAGGTGAATTGAAATCAAAAGATGAAAGGCTAATAATGCTAGCTCAGAACAGTAGATTCCATACACATTGGTTTACAAAGTCCTTGGAAAGCGTTGGAGAAACAAGCACATGCAGATTCTATAAAACAGAACTAGAAACAGCTGCACATCTAGTTGTTTGATGTGACACACTAATGAGAGATGGCCTGTGTACTAAAAGGCACAATAATGTGGCAATATTGCTGTACTGGAGATTTTGCAAACACTACAATATTGAAGTAGCTGAGAAGCATTGGAAACATAAGCCACAAAGCATTATAGACAATGATGAAGTTTATATCACATGGGATCCCCCATTACCAACAGTTCAAAACATAAATGTAAGAGAAACAGATATAGTAATCAGTGAAAAAAGACATGAGTAGCATTGATCATTGAAATTGCTATACCTAGTGATTACAGTGTCTGATGTATAGAGAAACACAAAGTCAGAAGTCATAAAAATATCAATATTTACAAGGAGAAATGAGGGCAATGTGGAAGAAAACTATCCAGACAGTTCCAACAGCAGTAAAAGCTATACAAAAATAATTACAATCAAACTTAAATATCCCACCAATGCATGTAATCATGTATTAATTACAGAAGAGGTAATTTCTGGGCACATTGCAGGTGGCAATCTTTGCTAAATTTTAATACTGAAATAATACTAATTTCTTGAACATTAATGAAACCCTGATTTAGGAATGGGAACCATTCCTGCCCTGGTATTAGAAATCCAAAACATTTTGAGAAATTAAGCCCAAGCAGTGTTTGCTACACAGCAGCTTTACCCAGAGTTGCAACCTAAGGCATCTGCCTTTTTTCTTCCTGTGATTCTTTGCTGTCACTGTTCCCACAGTCTTTATTTTCTTGTGACAGGACTGGTTGTAATACTTCAGGGTGATTTTCCTTCCTGAATGTACAAATATTGGTATTTTTTTTTTCTGTACAACTTTCTGTCTTCCCACAAATAACATTTGTTCTTTCTTAGACTGCTTTACCAACTATGTCAGTTTCAGGCTGCACACTTTGTGTTATAGTTTGCATTCTTATCCTGCTTCTAACCTGTAAATCTGTTGTTATTGTGAAGTTTCTATCATAATAGTATTTCTCTCTCTACTGATTTCTTTCCAGTATGTCCTTTACTTTGTTTTCATTTCCATCCATTAGCAATGAAGTTGAAGTAAATAATTTTCTTTTCAAACTTCTGCCCTCAACTTCTTCTTTCAACTTTTCCCAGTTTAGGGGCCGCCACAGTGGAACTCCGGTCCGCTAATGATTGGCAGTAGATTTTTAAGGTGCCAGCCCAACACTCAACCTTCAACGAAGGCACGCCCATTCACACATGTTTTTTGAATGCCACTTGACTGTGGGGAGGACATCAAGACTCCATACTGAAGGATCTCCCGCCGAGAATCGAACGGGAGAACCTCTTGCTGTGAGGCGACAATGCTACCGCTGCACCACCGTGACTCTAAACTTCCGCCCTCAACAATTGAAATAATTAGAGATTGAGTCCTTGCAGTGAGGTATTTTAGCATTCCTGCAGTACAAATCTGTTCCTTCTTCCTCATCTACTCTTGTCAATGCTTCTTTAAGTAATGTTTAGCTTCCCTCACATTTATAGATTTTTGGCAGACTGCATGCAGATTCTTCCTGCCTCTTCCATTAGGCAAACTTAATTGATTCTTAATCTAATCACATCTACCTTAAGCTTACTGTGTCATATCTTACTGCAAAACCTGTAAAATATTTGTTGTTCCCATATTCATCTGAACTCTCCCTTACAGGTTCTTCCATTCAGACTCCCCCACCATAGCCTCTGTCCTTTTTTCCTTCATACCTTACCTATTCCTAGCAAAGCATGAACTGAGATTCCACTGTCCAAAATTTCTACATCCCCTGTCAATCTTTCCATTCCCATCCTAATGAGGAACACATTCAACTTGCTATCACATGCACTTTCTCTACAATATGTATACTGAAAATTCAACAATGTCTCTTTTTGCAAAGATCAATCAATGCCTACCCCACAGCATAAATCTTTGATGTTCTCTCTGCCTTTTCCTATCGTGCTCTCATTTGGCACATTTTTCTCTGCAGTGTTAATTTCATTGTAAAGCTGTAATCCCTTCTTATTCTGTCACCTGTCTGATTATCCCCAAGCATTAGAAAAATCTGTAGAAGAACCTCATTCCTTCTTGTTTAGTTGCATAAATACTGAACAGTCAACATAAAATGCCTTCAGTTTTTCCTTTCAGGATGACCCAGTTATTTCCCTACTCAGTCACATCCTCCTGCACTTGGGTCATTAATTCTGCTGTAGCTACAATAGCCATTCCCACATAAGGCCTGGATATACCTCCAGTAATCCATTCACTTGCAGCCTATTTCCCTCTCCTTTTCAGTTGAGTTTCTTGCAGGAGACTTATACAGTCACCTCCCATATAAGATTAGTTACCTTTTCCTTTAGATTGGTGTGATATTTCTACACACAATCTGATTCCTTTCCTGCTCTCATCTCTGCCATCGACCTTCACTCAGTACTGTCTGTGCATTGCTTCAATACTCAGACATGCTATCCATAGAAGTATTAGGCTACTCCTGTTCCTGTAGCCAGTCCCCAAAGCTAGATGGGTTAATTTCAGAGTATGAAATACACCTATGCTCTGTTCTTCATGGAAGTAGAAAGGCAGCACATCTTTGCTCCTCCAGCCCACACAGAACTTTACTCACTATGTACCCCGTACTTCACATAATCGTCATACCTGTCACTCCCTGCCTTTCCATTGCATTATTATCTAGAAAGTCCTCACAAGCACACTCCTATCCCTCCTTTATTTTCAGTTCTAGTCTGATCTAAACAACTTCTTGCTGTTTGCTTCCTTTTCTCCTGTCTAATTTTCTCCTGCACTATGCCTTTAAAGAACCAAAAGCATTTCCTTATATTCTGTACTAAGTATTATCTCACTATTTGTCTGTCAGGAATTACTTCTTCCATTTCATCTCCTCTGAACACCCCCTCCAACTGCTTCCTCTATCACACCTTCACTTTTAGGATTATACACCCTTGTCTGTACCCCATCCCCAGCAACATCTACACTTTTAGGGATATATTCCCTTAGCTGCACCCCATCTGCATTGACTTGTGCCTAGGAACAGATGTATGCCTTTTCTCTGTGATATATTACCTCCTAATATAATGCTTAACTTAGCTTAGAAAGTTACCCCTAAACATTTCTGCATTGTATACACTAAATTCCAGAACATAAGTAATTTTTGCCTGCTCTCTACTGAACCAAAGCAAGCAGATGAAATTGGAATAAGTTTATTGCCGCAGATATTGTTACACATTAGTCACAATGCTTGAATTACTAAAAGTATTTCATTTTCCTGAAGCCTGTAAACTATAAGTAATCTAACTTTAAATCATGGGTCTATTGGTACTGGACAGTGTTATGTCTCATAGTCAATGCCTCAGTCTCTTACCATATCAAGTAAATACCTCATACACTGCCAACATTTATGTCCCATTCTCTTCAGTTACCCAGTCTGGTAATTTAACAGTTGAATACTTCACAGCTATATTTACCATACTGATTTCCTGATAGTGTTTCTATGACCGGTACCATTACTATGCCGTATAGCACTTTGACTGAATGCCTTCTGAGGGTATTTCATCTGAGAAGTACAAGAATATGACGGTCAAGAGAATGTTTTTTTTTCCATTATATTCCTTTCCATACCTCTCAACCACTTAAAGGAATCTGGACAAATCCATAAATAATGGGAGACAAATGTCCAAAAATTGGGACACTTTTTAAATATTGCTCATATCTGAAGAAGGCGTGTTATTACAAAAAAGCGCATCCTTGTGTTCTATTTAATAAATATCATCGTCTGCGTTGGAACTGAACGTGTGTTTTGGTACTTATTGCTCTTACAGACTTAGAAAATTGATAAAATAACACGGTTTGCATTATCATGAATTTTCTGAAGGGTATGATGTCTGAAACTCAAATGTCTGTTGTTATTTTCTGACTTGAACCCTCAATGATTTGCCAGCAAACCACAATTATATGAGAAACAGACAAAAAATATGTGGCAAAAATCTGGACATTCTGCGAAAATCTGTACAATTGAGAGGTATTCTCCTTTCATAGTCTTTTACTCTTTGAAGTATGATACATCACACTAAGTTATATAAGCATGCTGCACTATACATGTTTAGCTACTTTCTTCTGCACCTTGATTGGACTGTTCTGAAGACGGTCTGCGGAAAGAAAGGAGAGCAGACTAGTGGCATCACCCTCTCCAATTTGGTCTTTTCTGACCAAGAGGAATTAGTCAAGCAGAAGTCAGCAGCAGTATTTGCTGTCACCCTTCCCCATAATGTTGGGTCAGCATAATGAAAAATGAATTACAAATTACAAAGAGATTTCCCATCCTTACGCCATGCTTAGGGAGTACTTGCATGCTGTAGTGAAGCAATAAGAGTTCAAAAGAACTAGACAGGTCAGTAAAAATATGACACTGGTTAGATTATTATGTTTTGTTGCTTTCATTGAGATCTGCAGTTACCTTGCAAAAATAGGCAGTAAATCAAGCTGAAATAAAATGCGATATGAACATGCAGTGGTGCCATTAGATAGGTTTGTACCACTATTAGCCTCTGCACCAGAAAATTAAAAGGCTCGATGCCTCTCATAAACAGAAGAAAGTAAGTCCATACATGCACTATATACCCAAAGCCCTAGTAACTGTTGGTACTGACACAATGATAAAAAAGAAAATCTCAGTAGAAAAACGCAATGTTAAAACACATAAAAATGAGAGTACAGCCCTGACCTCATCATGTAGAGGGATGCAGCCTGCTTGTATCCCAGATAATCTCTTTCATTTAGCAGCATGGGCATCTGAGGGACTGAGAGATGGAGAATGAGCTTGATATGACTGATGTTGATCACTTTTCCCAAGGTTCTGGAAGGTTGCCAGAATCAGGACACACTTGTCTATAGCAGCTATGATGGCTCTTGCTACATCAGGGAGGGATTTTCATGCTGAGATGGGAAATATGAGATGTGAATGGGATCATGCACACCTCCTCCCCTAATTGGGCAGCTATGCAAAGTCTACAGGCAGCCGAAGAGCAGGCCATTCTGAGGGGTCAGCAATGTGACCCCCTCTCACCATCTGACTATTACCGACTGGGGAATGGTTTAAACAACAAAACATTCCAAATAAAAATGAATGGGCTATGGGTTGTTGCCTAGCCCAGGGGTACCTTTCTGCTACCCCCACAGAATGAATGGGCTAATTTGTACAGGTAGAGGAGGCATCAGGAAGTGCCCCTCAGTGGTGTGGAGCTAAACGAAGAGGATACATAGAATATGATGAAGTGCTGTCTGAATGAATTAGAGTGGGCATGTTGCAACTTTGCTTGAAAGAAGAGGTAAAGCAGTGTGTTCTTGCTTTTGATCAGTACTGCAGACCTCGAGCTGATTGTGAACATATACCACAACTATGTAGCATATCGTCAAATTAGAAATAAAATGAAGGATTTTGTTTATGTTGTAAAATGAAACTTGGAACTGACATAATAGGAGAGACAAATGTAGGTCATAAACTTCCAGGAAATTAAACTGGGATTTTTCTTGGGTGCTTATTGTATACAATAACACTGTTGTTCATGAGATTATCTGAAATGCTATTGTTGTTGTGATAAGACTTAATGCTGTCATTATAACAATTTCCTGTCTTACAACATTGCAGTTTATCTCAAAAGCATACAACAGAATATGATAAAAATCAGATGTGCCTAGTACATGTACATCATACAATGCTGAGAATTCAGCAGGAACCATTAAAAAGAGATGGATTTACTAATAGGAAATGTCTACAATGCACTAAAATACAGTAATGCATCTGCACTTTATATAATGATTTGCTTTGTTATTTACCAACTGGGGTAGAGCACAGATTCACATCAATTATTTTTCAGACGCAGCCCGGAAGCACTGCTTGGTCAAGTGACTTACTCAGAATTGCACAGCTGGAAAACACAGGCTCATAGAAACAAATTCTGGATGATAGCAAACAGCACTTTAAAAGTTCATAGCCTTAATCCTCTGTGCCAACTGCTAGGCATGTATGATTTGTTTAAGGTACTAACAAGATTTCTACTTTGCACATAACCTGACTTCTTTAAAGATTCTTTTCATAAATACTGATACCTCACAATTGAATATTGCATGGAGTTGTAGTGTAGTTATGTTTACATACATTCTTGATGATGAGTGCTAGGGTATCATGCACCATAGTTAAATGTTTACATACATGCATGGTGATGAGTGCTAGGGTATTGTGGCTTAGTCATATGTTTACATACATTCATGGTGATGACTGCTAGGGTATCATGCACCATAGTTAAATGTTTACATACATGCATGGTGATGAGTGCTAGGGTATTGTGGCTTAGTCATATGTTTACATACATTCTTGATGATGAGTGCTAGGGTATCATACACCATAGTTAAGTGTTTACATACATGCATGGTGATGAGTGCTAGGGTATTGTGGCTTAGTCATATGTTTACATACATTCATGGTGATGACTGCTAGGGTATCATTCACAATAGTTAGATGTTTACACTCATGGATCCATTGAATGTCTCTGGTCCCTCCTCTTTAGATACTATAACTAATTTGTTCTCTCCTCAGCATGCATAACAATTTTTGAATCCATTTTTCACCATTCCTTGCCATTAGCAGTAAATACCCACACTGCTCTCTGTACTCATATCTGGACACATGTATCCTGCAATGACCAATAAAACAAAAACTGAAATACTGCTAAACAGACTGAAACATCATAAAACCAATAATATGTTGAATTAGTCCTGTGTGGTCAGAGTGTTATTTTTATTAGTTATCCTGCAAGAACATGAGGATTCAGCTTGCTGTCATACTTAAATGTATAGATGATGAGTGTTTCATATTCTGTATTTACTGCTGTAATTATATTATTCTATTGCACATTGTATGACTGATTATGATACTATGATGATAGAGCTTGTTTCACTGACACTCTACTTAAATGGTAATTCCCATTTGAACAATCAGGGTCAACTAACTAACATACTGACTAATTAACTATACAAGTAATGAAATTGAGCATTCCTTCTTTTTCTAGCAATAAATATCATTATTCCTGAATGACTTTCCCTTCATTTACTGGCTACAGCAATTATCTAGTTAATAACTAAGACTGTTAATGTTATAATTGGTGTTTGAAGTAGCAGTACTTGTCTTGGTAAATGGTAAATGTTTGTGCTTGTGTTTATGATGTATTTATTTATTATTTATTTATTGACCAGGGAAGTCCAACTAGTCCCGAGTACCCTTTTCAGTGGAGGCCCAGGGAGAAAATCTCCAAGGTATCATATTTAGCGCTATCAATATTTGCAATAGCACATTTTATAATGCTGTTTCAGTGAATACATAGCACAATAGTCAGAATAATAAAATTTGCACTGATATTCAAAAACATTAAATTTACAAGCCTTGTACTGAGACTTTACAGATAGAAGAGTGATGTATAAGGCAGGTTGGAGTAATTTAAGAAATACAATAGAGTGAGGTATTAGAGGAGGTAAGCAAGTCTGACTGTTAACAGAGAAGTAGTGATGGAATAGCAATTTGGTTATGCTAAGCAGAAGTAGGTATTGTAGTTTAAAAAAATAGAATAAAGTGAGTAATTAGAAAGGAATAATCAGGTTAAGTGATTTTGGCTTTAAAGGGAGATATACGAAAAGTGATGAAAGGTTTTAGAGTGCTATGTCCCAGATGAGGAGCAGAGATTAAGTGCTTTAATAATGGATTAAAAAAGATGAAGGTAAGTGATAAACCAGATTGATACAGGCATTTTATTTCAAGATCTAGCTTTGCTACTGGAACAGAGACTGACCCCAGCAGCCCTTTATGATCTTTAGATGGTAAGCAGTTATTTATTATTTGACTGAAGGGGATGATTTGGAAAATAATATTGGAGTAGGGGTCTAATTACTGGACAAGTGGATGGGGTATTGATGATTTTATGGGTTAAGGTGAACTGAGTACAAGAAAGATGGTGTGGAATCTCAAGCCAGTTATGTGTAATCAGTACTGAACAGTGGTGGCTATGGTAAGATTTGTTACAAGCGAATCTGAAGTTTATTTTCATATAAGTATTATATTATAGTATATTATATTATATTATATTATATTATATTATATTATATTATATTATATTATATTATATCATATATTATTATCAAAGTAAATTTCAACTTATTTGTGTGGATTATTCTTTGATATGTTTGATATGTTGCTTTCTGAAATTGTGTATTTCAATGTCTGATATGCAATTCTATATGACAACTAAACAGCTTTAGATGTATGCTAATGTAATGATTTTTATCCTGTGTTATTGAAGTCTTAAATCTGATTGTGCTCTAGCAACTTGACTCAGTGTTTGATTTTGGAAGGACATTTCAAAATAGAATCAAGTCAACTGAGAATGATTCCTCATTATCTTCTTCAGATTTAGAGAACCACATGCATTTGGTTTCTTTTAACTGAAATGTTTACTTGAAAATGTTTTACTGTAATTCAATGTCCATTAATCATCATCTGATTCTACTAATAGTGCAAATTATCTCTTTGGCTGGCTTTGACTGTTTCACTGAAAACGTGCATCATCAAGTTATCTTCCAAGCAAAATGTAGAGTGAAAGATTTAGTCAGTATGCATTCTTCAAAACCTAATTCATTCCAGCTGTTGTACCTGAAAGCTTGTTAAACCCAAACATTTAAACTTTGATGTAAATATTTCTCAAGTTGAAAGGAGATCTTGATACTACCCCCCCTCCTGAAATGGATGTTCCAATAATTCTGCATGAGCCTAAGTAGTCGCATTGCTTCAGGAAGGTTTAACTAAATTAGCTTGAATTGTCAGAGATTAAGTCTATTCTGTCTAATTTTGCAAAGAGACTTGATCAGCTGAAGCAGGAATTTTTGATTTAGAAGGTTTGGCACCCCTGGAAAAATCTAGTAGCTCAAGATCTCAGGCTGATAGATGTAAATTATTTAATTTCAACTATACAAGAAGTTTTTGCAAATAGTTTATGCTATTATAAACCCAAAGTTTAGACCTTCTCTGACAGAGAGTATATCATTCATGAAGACTTCTCTATCTGCTTTACAAGTCCCTAGACTAATTTCAATCAGGGTTTTAAAGTTTCAAGAAATTCTATTTTTCCTTCTGATAGAATATCAAAGAAGAAAATGCTCATGGAATACAATTTAAATTCAGATTCATGTTGAAGTCAAGCAAAAGTTTAAATCCTTTTTAAATGAGTTCAAGCTTCAGTTAAAATTAATAATGAGATTTCAAATGCCTAATCCAGAGATTTTTTTGTCTTTCATGAAAGATTGGTCTAAATGTATAGTGGACCCCAGCCCCGTATGACTAAACTGTTCAAGCAATTATTTGATATGAATCTGGCTTAGAAAGTGTCTCTTAGTTTTGACATATTATACTTAATGCAGTGTTTGATCGTTTATTATTGCTGCTATTTGAAGAGTTACTCTAACTGACAATACAGATTTTATATATGCATATGAGTATGTGTGTTTACATAGGCTCATAGGTTCATAAGTTGGGACTAGGCTATCAGTATATATATATATATATATATATATATATATATATATATATATATATATATATATATATATATATTTATTTATTTATTCATTTATTTTATTTATTTTTTTTTTAATTTCAGGATCCTAAAACGGCAACCAGAACAAGATTCAGCAATACATGTAAATAGGTCTATATCACCTCATCGAAGTTTACTTACCTTGAATGGCTATTCATTAAACCAACATCATCAAATGGCCCTTCAATGAACGTTCACATCAGCAAACATTTTTCCCACGGAAGGAAGTCACTTAGCCAACATGCAGAAATTTGCCCTTTTCCCCACTGTAGTGCAATCTTGGAGTTGGTATATATAAATAGGGGTGTGTGGGTTGTGGGTTTGATGTACTGTGGCATGTGTGTAGGTAGGTATGGTGGCCAAGTGATTTCTTACTGTGAGAAAAACATTCACTCATGTGAGCATTCGATGAAGGGCCATTCAATGACATTGATTCAATGAATAGCTGCTCTAATTTCTTAAATCAGTACAATAATCAGGTAAACATTGTTGGATTTTTACCAAAACTACCTTAACATGTGACAGCAGAGGAATGATTTTACTTATATGTTCCCATTTGTAAGTCTTAGGCCTCGGGCATCAAAGATTCACACAGTCATGCCTCTCAAAAGTGCTGATGATCAATGCATGCCCTCACTTTAGCACCATACCTTTGTACTGGTAAATTATTTAAAAGAGAAGTCAGAAAGTAATGATACATTTTTCAGTTTCTGACTTCATAGCCCTTCCCAAGATCAAACAACAGGCAGGATGCAGGGCAAGGAGAGTAACAAGAGCAACATATCCTTGCTTGTGCCATAAGAATAACTCATCTTCATCCAACAGCAAAAGAACAGGCTATGCTTGCTTGTGACATAAGAGTAACTGAGCTTTGTCCCCTCCAAAAATAGCAGTGCACCCTTGTTTGTGCCATAACAGTAACTCACCTATGTTACCACTAAAAGAACAGTATATGGTTGTGGTGTGCCATCCAACCTGATCTTCAGTTGTTGCCAACTGCATATCATATTACTCCCCTAGTTAATATCCTCACACAGTTTAAGGCCAAATATATTGAATGGGTTACACACTGCATGTCTCACACTACTGGTCAGATAAGTGAGGCATTAACAAGAAACACAGAAATGTAAGACACAGCTGTATATTTGCAAGCATAATCATAAAAGGTTGTATGCTCAGTAAGTGCACTACATCCAAGTATAATAATGATAATTAAATGTACAAATAACAGCTGACAGTTTGATAGCAGTGTACATTCTGTTGCAGTTGGTTGTGTGAAGATTGACTTTAGTCCTTTGCTGCAAAGCTGTTTCTGTGACAAAGAGAAATAAGGCATCCTTCCTGTTTTCTGAAGATTCAATGGTGTGAGGGTTCAAATCCCAAGCTGTGTAAAAGTATGTCATGTGTACTATTATTTTCTACTGTGTATGTTATACACTGGTTTTCCTCATTTGAAATATTTCTCCTTTATTTAGTCAGTTTCTTATTCCTATTACTTTTACTGGACAACAACTGTATTATAGCAAAACAGAGGGACACCAAAATGGCCAGTTTCAGTAAAAAACTTTTATTGTCGACACCACAAGTGCTTTCACAGACTAAGCTGCTTCTTCGGGTAATGTCTATTAAACTAAAAAACTCAGTTTAAATACCAGATACTACCTCCATGACATTACCAGAAGAAGAAACTGAGTTTTTTAGTTTAATAGACATTACTTGAAGAGGCAGCTTAGTCTGTAAAAGCAGTTGTAGTGTCAATAATAAAATCTTTTTACTGAAACTGGCTGTTTTGGAGTCCCTCTCTCTTGCTGGATTAATTTTTTGGTTTTCTTTACTGAGACTTCTTTACCAGAAAGGGTTGATATTTGTGTTTGTTCCTCTTCTAAATATATTACAGGTTTGGCTGTGCTCATTTGGTTTGTGTGAGGCATCACAGTGTGGAAACAGGAGAAACCAAACCACCTAGGAATCAGATAGCCACAAATATAAACCAGGTATATTCAAGTTATGGTCTTGGGCATCACAAAAAACAGGCCTGGAGTACAGCTGGAACTATCAGATGTTTGCAATGCGGCTCACGTTTGCCCAGTTCATACCTAGGCACATACAGGTGCATCTCACATGCATGTGCACTTTGTTCACCAATAAGTAAACCAACTGCTCGCTGCAATATGGGACTGTATATATCATGTTTCATTACTGGCATTTATTCTCTATTTCCTTTGTCTGACATAAAACTACATGCGGAAATATTACAAACCAAGGGCCCAATCTAACTACACATCATATATTTGCAATACTTTCATGTGTTGCCCCCCCAACACAACTAAGCATTATGACATTGGAGTCTCAGTACTTTTACCACGCATATATCAACCGCACTACAAAGTGGAATATATAATATTGTGTACTCCATCATGGACAAGGCCAGTTGGTGGTGCTCACAACTTCACTCTGCTAAACTCAAACATTCAACTATGCTCAGTAAGGGTACTTGTGTTGCTAGGCTTCTAAACAGCCAAGTACTATTAGTGCTATTAGGCTACTAGCCTCATATAACACTAAGAGGCTATGTGCCTAGGCAGGCCTCCCAAGTTGTTGTGCACCACATGGCCTGCTGATGTCATCTACTATAAGTGCACTTGCACTCTTGTATAAATCAGCCTTGTGTTGTGGAAATTGCATTAAGTACTGTGTTCTATAGTTTGTAAATAAGTAGGGGTTCATTTCTCAATGCAGTCGACTGTGTGTGTGTCTAGTCAGAAGAATAGATGTGGTATCCTATAGGTACTTCTACAAGGGCATGGATTGCCTGTATTTTGATACTTGCACAAACCTACACATCCATTCCATGCAGCCCTCCTAACCAATTGTCTCCCATATGGCCTGCTGATGTCATCTACTATAAGTTCACCTGCACTCCTGTAAAACTCACACTTGTGCTGTGGCACTTGCTTTAAGTGTTATATCTTGATGTCTGTGCACCTAGATATGTAGGGGTTCTATATATCTCACTGCAGTTGTGTGTGTGTGTGTGTGTGTGTGTGTGTGTGTGTGTGTGTGTGTGTGTGTGTGTGTGTGTGTGTGTGTGTGTGAGAGACTGTTAGCTGTTACTTAATATTATCTATAGCCTTTTATACCAGCATGTGGGACACTTATTCTGGCCTCAACAGACTCTGCTGATGTCATCAACTATATGATAGTTTTGGATCTGCAGTAATCTTAACAGGCCATGGTCAGACAATGTGCTGGAGGCCATGCAGATGTCACCTCATCTTATACCACACAGATTACAGTGACAGGGCTTTTAATCTATCTACATATATCATGGCATGGTTCTTAGCCTCTTTGTTATGTTGATGAGAAATGCCTATGGTCTATCCAGCTACTGTGTGTGTCTGGTGATGGTAATGTAAAAGAGATCATTATACTGTTTTACTGTTCTG
Organism: Protopterus annectens; assembly: GCF_019279795.1. Lineage (NCBI taxonomy): Eukaryota > Metazoa > Chordata > Ceratodontiformes > Protopteridae > Protopterus > Protopterus annectens. The sequence continues at coordinate 259,896,598 of NC_056732.1, read as the reverse complement.
ATCAGATTTCACTACAGTGTTGTCATACTGTCCTAATATCTGAATATGATGGCGTGACATAATATGAATCATACGTTTGTACTAGGAAATTCTTAAAGAGAGAAGTTAGAAATGAATGATACATATTGCAGTCTCTTACTTCACAACCTTCACAGGTGAAATCAGTATAAGGCTATGACATTTTGATGCTATAAATTGTTGAACTTTTCAAGGACAATATAAGTTCAAGATACAATAACCACTTCAATACCACAAATGCAGATATACTGTGCAATAAGTTACCTATGCACTGTAAGCATCAGACAGAAGATGTTTGTATCCTTGAATCAAAAAGATAGAAAACAGGGATATGATACAGTTATCATCACTTACAGATGTTGTTGGGGGTGAGTTAGAGGGCAGGAAGCCTAGGCTGACACACTAGGTCAGTAAGTGTGTGAAAGTGAGAAAGAAAAGATGGCAGACATATGTATAAAACAATAAATGGCCAGTGAGACTAAATGAGTAACTGTGATTTGTGTATCTGTAATGATTCTTCAGGTGAAATAGTTGTGTGAGTGTGTACATGACCACATCCAAGCTCTGTGCTAGCTCTACATCTTGGTATGTTAGACAGGTGTGATCCATGCATGGTAGAGGTAGCAGTTCATCTTTGGTATCCCCGACCAGGAGAACTGGCTCTGACAGGAGTTGACTTGGCATGGTGATGTCCAGGGCCATTGTCAGATGCAGTGCTGCTACTTGAATGTAACTGATGTCTGCTGGAATAGCTCCCTTCACTGGAACAACCATGACCATGACCTCCATGGCCTGCCATGTCTGTGTCTGGACATCACACTCACTGATGGAGCACTGGAAGAACTGGCACTATGTGAGAGTGATCAGATACAGCAACATTGGCTAAAAGCAGATGATGTGGCTCACCTACTCCCAAGAGGATGCTATTCCACTGTCAGCAGACATTTCATGACAGACACTGCCCATTCCATAACAGACAACCCTCGGTCCATCACAGACATCCCTCATTTCCACATCTCATTCATCCAGTGCTGTGAATGGCAACACAGTGGTGCCTGTCATGCATGGCAGACTGTGCAACAGTACTTTGAGACATGCCCTGTGTAACTCATTCTATATCATTGTCCTTAAAATTTGTGAGGATATTTGTAGCTGTCAAAAAATGAAGGTCAGCTTAGATGTTAAAAGACATAACCTGTGAATTGTGTGCTGCTTACTTACATTTCCAGCCTTACATGTAACACTTTCTGGATCTAAACTGACACACCTAGTGGAAGTAAGGCAGCCTGCAGTTGTTGTTGTTGGGTCTTTCGGCTTTTCCTGGTTAGGGGTTGCCACAGCAGAACTCCGGTCCACTAATGATTGGTAGTTGATTTTTACGTGCCGAGTTACCAGCCCTGATGCACAACCTTCAACGTAGGTACACCCATTCACGCATGTCTCCACGCAGAAGACCCTCTAGCTGAGAATCGAACAGGACAGCGTCTTACTGTGAAGCGACAATGCTACCGCAGCACCACCACCGCAGGTGCTGTTGTGATTTCCCCTCCCAAGCGGTAATCACTCACAGCTGCAATCCATTAATAATGTACACCATATAAAAAGGCAGCCCTGTAGCTAGACAAGCTGATGTTAGTTTTATATGTCTGAATACTGAGAACAAGCATTTTCTTCACAATATCTCTACAGAGGGGTACTCACTCTCACAAGGTATGGTTTAATTATGTCACCTACATATCGCATATGCTGGGATATAATGTAAAGCACAGGCTTTTACATAGGTTCATAGTTTCATAGGTTGGTACTAGGCTATCAGCCCTAGGGCCTACAAGCCTAGCCATAACAATTCCCTGGCTATTTCTTCCCACACTATTTACTTCCCTGGACTCCTGTCTAGCAGGGCTATGGACATGATCCCCGGAGTGAATTTCCATTCTCCCATCCAATTGTCAAGGTTCCTTTTGAAGAGGACCAAAGAGGCAATCTGCTTGACATGTATGGGCAGTCTATTCCAGAGTCTAGGGAGTCTCTGGGTCAGGAACCTATCCCTCCAGCATGTTTTGTTCATTGTGATGACAAGGTTTAGATCCCTGGAGTGCGTGGCTCTGAGGGATTGGGATTTCTTTAAGTGTAGCATGTCCAACAGCTCTGAGCTTGACATGGCCTTGTATGTTAAGCAGAGATTGCCTCTGAGTAGATGATATGCGACAGAGTATAGCTGGAATTTTTTAATATGGTCAGCGAAGGGCATCTGCTTTAGGCCTATGATTCTTTTAGTGAGGTATTTCTGCGGTCCTTCCAGTTGTTGCAGATGTCTTGAGAGGTACATACCAAATGGGGCATTGAATTCTATAATGGTTCTAATGAGGAATGAGTACAGTGGGACAATGACCTCCTTTTTTCTAGATGAAAAACCCTTAGTGATGAGGTGTGCCACATAGAAGGATTTCCTGACTGTTGTGGCGATGTGGTTATCGAAGGTGAGACCACTGTTCACCTGTGTCCCTAAGTCTCTTATCACACTTTCAGTGTTTAGTGTACTGCCACCTATGTGGTAATTCACGGGTACATGTTTTTTTCCCAAAGGGGATAACTATACATTTCTTGGCATTGAGCTTGAGCCCATGGCTCTAGCACCAAGAATCTGTTTCTGTAAGGCCCTTTTGTAGAGTATCCACATCATTTGGGGATCCAATAATGGCTCCCAGTTTGCAGTCATCTGCAAACTTTGTTAGCTAGAGTCCCTTAGTGTTGGCCTGTACTTCAAAGAAGTAGATGCCAAACAAGAGCGGTCCTATGACTGAACCCTGAGGTACTCCACTTATCACTTGTCTGGAGCTGGATTTGGACTCAGCTACTTTTACAGTGTGGGTTCTGTCAGTATGCCAGTTGGCAACCTGTCGAGTGATGTAGAGATTAATGCCCAGCTTAGTAAGTCTATCTATGATTCCAGAGTGGGGGATGGTGTCAAAGGCCTTGGCAAGATCCAGATAGGCTGTGTGGACCACCTTACCCTCATCCACGGCTCTGGAGACTGATTCAAAGAAGTCAGTCAGATTCAGGAGACATGATCGGCCCTACACAAACCCAAACTGGGTGGGGTCCAGTGTTTGAAGGTTGCCAATGTCTTTGTTTATAAGTTTCATGATAATACGTTCCATGACCTTGCAGATCAGGCTCGTCAGACTGATGGGGCGGTAGCTTGGTGTTGTCAGCCATATTTTTGTTTAAACTCTTGGTTAATGCAGCTATAAATGGGCAAGTGTATTACCCTCTGTGTTACAGTTCATTGTGATGTTGTTGCCCTTACCTCTTTCTTAACTTCTTTCAGGGCCATCAGACCTCCAGAAAAACTTGCCTTTGGTTTGATGTCAGTACTGCTGATCAATTTAAACAAATACTGCAGTGTGTGAGTTTGATCTCAGGTGTGTTGTGTGTATTGCTGGACTATCTGTAATAGTGGCAGCATTATTACTTTGCTAGTATATATTGCAGTACAATAGTGCTACATCAGTGACTGTACTGTCCACACACAGACATGGCAGGTCATGGGGTCATGGTTCTGGTTGTTCCCATGAAGGGATCTCATCCAGCAGACAGCAGTCACATTCAGGTAGCAGCACTGCATCTGAGCATGGTCCTGGATGTCAATGTGCTAGTGCAACTCCTGGCAGAGCCAGTTCTTGTGGTCAGGGACAACAGTGATGAACTACAACCTCCACCATGCATGGCTCATACCTGTCCAACACAACAAGATGTACAGCTAGCCCTCAGCTTGGGTATGTTCATGCACAGACTCACACACCAATTTCACCTGGAGGACCCCTACGGACACACACACAACAACTATCCATTTTTTCTATCTGCCTATTTGTTGTGTTGTCCAAATGTCTGCCTTCTATGTAGAGCAAGATAAATGAAACTAGCCCTAGTAATGAACCTATGATGATAGGAGGTATTGTCAGCTATGACAGGAGAAGTAGGACAGTGGATGTGTAACATATACTGGCACAGCTAGCTGGAATTTAATAAAGAATTATACATTATTTGAATATCAAACTGATTTGTACAGATGCTTGTGTTGAAAATGTATCAACAGTGTGCTTTGCTGGAAAGAAAAGAAATGTACATTATATAAATTATTATGTAAATTATTGTAACTTTTTAAATGTATATATTGCATTTTATTAATCTCAATCCACCTGACTATGAAAAATACTGGGCCTAGGCCACACAGATCTTATCTCGCAGTTTTAAATGCTGCCAGAGACAAAAGGTTTGTACTAGGAAGCTTCCTGCATTGTCACTGGGGTGAACTAATTACTAGTCTGTAAGGTCTAAGGTATAACATTTTTTATGACTACCAGGAGCTGCAGCAGATCTGAGCAAAGCACTATCTGCGTGTATGGTAACACACAGGTGCTGAAATTCTGGCAGCTTCTAGTGTTGGTGATAGTGTGGGAACCGGAGTCTGATGATCAGATGTGATGTCATTCTGTAAACTATCCCAGAAATAATATTTAGATATTATATTGAAAACTCTGTCAGTCAGACTGAGTAGTCTGTGCTTGGAACCTGACAAAGAAAGAAGACCATTTACCTACTTCATCTTGCTATGCTCTAGTACGTGACCAGGGAATAACATTCTTTAGATTAGTCAGGAAAATATAGTGAGATTAGTTAAGTATTGTTTTTCTGTACTTGTGTGAACCTGTCTACTAGTATTATTTTTAATATTTCCTGTGGCTGAAAATGCTGGTGTTTACTGTAAATTGATATTTTGTATTTTCCTGTTTTTTTCATTATTTATTATTAAATATATTTAAACTTTCAATTGTAGCTAGTCCTTTTTAGAAATTATATACATTTTGAGAGTATTTGCATATATTTATTTGGTGATAACCATGGCCACTCATGAAAGCCTGGCTGTTTGGTCAATGTTACCATTTGTATTAATAATAATTTCACTCAGTATAATTGGATACCCTTTTAAGAGCCTTATAGTAACTGACTGGCGGCAGTGAATCTACCTTATATTCTGAGCAAAGTTGGTAGAGTGGGTAATCTGTGCCAGTCTTTCGCAGGTGTGTGTCTGTGTATGTGTGTGTGAAAATTAAATCTCAAAGAGTGTGTGTGTGTGTGTCATCTACTTGGTGCATGGACACGAAGCACTGGTTTCACAGAGTGGGTGCTGGAGGACTTGGCTTTGACACTCAGCTGAGGACCTAGCCCTACAGTTTTGCCAGTGGGAAACTTCACTGGGGACCTGAGGAGAGACAAAGAGAGAAACCCATACTGTGGGCTAAGTGTGTTCCCTGTGTGCTGTTAAGAGAAATTGTCCTTGATGCAGAGAGGTCTGAATCTGGAAATACTGAGTGTATACATTTTTGTTCCAAGTGAATGTCCCTCTCCAGTGTTAGTGGTGAAGATTCAGGCTCCTTGATTACTGGCCCATTGTCTCTGATGGTCCTAACCTTCAGTATGGGTGAGGAAGAGCTTGATTGTGTTGGTGTGAAGTGATAGATTACAGCGCATGTTGAGGCAGACAGCTTTTGAGGAAAGAATACTTTCTTTTTGTTTTTTTTTTTCAGGTTGGATGCTGGCAGACTGGACAGATTCCAGTACTCCCAGTATAAAAATTTGGTACTAATGAACTGTATATGTACCCATCTTCAGTATAGAAATGGGAGATGACTGACCGAAAAGCAAAAGTAATGGCCAAGCAAAAAAAAAAAATGGAACAAAATGAAAACTTGGGGTACAAATGAAAATGTTATAGGTTGCCTGACAGTACATCTGTTTTTGTACTGAATTATTCTTCAGACTTTTGCCAAATTTAATGTGTTAGCTAGAAGTAGGAGAAGAACCAAGTGAAACCCAGCATCGGTGTAGCTGGCATTAATATATATTTAGCTCATGGATCTCATACTGTATCATTATGATCTATGTTTAGCACTCTCCATTGTCCATCAGCAGCATCAGCAGACAAAGAGGACCCTCCTGTACTATTGCATATATTACTGAAAGACATAACATGTTAAACAAAACAGGACTGAGTATTTAATCATTCACAACAAGAACCCTCCTGCACTTTTACATACATCTCCGTAGACCAAGATAAATGAAACTAGTCCTAGTAACGAACCCACCAAACATTTCTCTCATTTTTTCACAGTTACTCCTCCCCTCATTTTCACTAAGACAAAGGGTTGCCCATAAGATACAACATGTACTCCTTTAAGATCATTGGGGTTTATGGGAAATCACAGGAAGTGTTGTAATGAAGGTAACGCAAGGTTGATGCACAGTGAGCCAGTATCAGAATCAGTGGTGACATTGTTAGAGAAGGAAAACAAGCTGATTAACAGCATCATCTCATGAGCTCATTCTGCTTGTCTCCTTTGTTATGTATAAAACAAGGTAATTATGCAACACCTTCCATATAGCCAACAGCAAAGTAAGCTCTATGAGAACCAATGATAAGTACATCAGCTAATATTTCTTTGGCTTTAATATAACTTTACTACATTGTATATTCTGTCATTTGTACTGGACTTCCTGAACATCAACATAGTCAATGGAAAGTTGTTTAGAAAATAGGATAGAGAAAGCATTAGCTATGCTGTCACTTCCCTTACTACTTCTTTCGGCTTTTCCTGCTTAGGGGTCGCCACAGCAGATCACCTGTCTGCTCATGATTGCAAGTGGAGTTTTATGGTGTCGAGTTGCCAGCCTGGTGCCCAACCTTCCACAGAAGGCACACACACACCTAGGGCCAATTTAGAGTGTCCAATCCACCTACAGCATGTTTTTGGGATGAAACCAGAGCACCCGGAGGAAACCCACATGACCACAGGGAGGACATGCAGACTCCACACAGAAGGCACCCCAGGCGAGGATCGAACTGGCAAACCTCTTGCTGTGAGGTGGCAATGCTAACTGCTGCACCTCCGTGGCTGCCCCTGTCACTTCCTTTACTACTAATTGTAACAATTCACTGGAGTGTGTCTGAACATAATGCTACCTTCCACAGCAGTCACACATTTAGCTGTTTTGAGATCCTTTGTAGTGAAACACTATACATCTGGTCAGAAGATGTAGTTGCCCTGTCTTAGAATATATAATTATACTACTAAAATACACTGATGAGCAGACCCATCTTTTGGTTCTCCATGCAGTTTTAGTTCCAGAGTCCATATCCCTGTAAAACTTCTGAGACAGAAGTCTAAATGAAAGTGTGGTACACACTGTACAAATACTAAGCTTATTGACTGCAATTTTAGTAAACTGTTTTGGTTAAAAAAAGTTTAAACATGTATGGTCTTATGAGTGTGCTATCCAGTCATTGCTGTGTCACGTAAAAGTGCATTTTTAACTAAGAGGTATGGCTTCAACATACTTCACACTTTCAAAGAGTTAACTGTAAGTCACAGCTGATTCATTGACTACGACATATACTGACACAAACATCCTTCATAGTTGTTATAATGGTATTGACTGTATATATTTTGCTATAGCTACAGTGTACCTCTGTAAAATGGAAGACACAATGAACAAATAGAAGATTACCAAAATGGTGCAAAGAATGATAAATCAAAAGATGTAGGCCAGGTAAAGAGATTTAAATCTGCATATTTTCCCTGTTGCATGCTTATCACAAAGGTTCTCTCACTATCAGTTCTCCTTTACTGAAGTAGTTGGCAGCTGATCCCTTAAGTCATAATAAGTACAGCCATTAGGATTTTCTCTTTTATGGTCTTAACAACCGCCCCTGGCCACTGCTGTGGACACCTGCATCACCACAGGTGCATTCTATGCTCTCCTGTTGGTGTTTGCTTGCTCCTGAAGACACAAACACACATACACATGCATGCATACCTCCTAAAAATTACCCTCACTAGATTAAGATTGCCTAGTTCACATCTCCTGGTCATATGGTCTTTGCGAATGTGCAAGCCCCATTTGCACAGGAACAATTATCCAACCAAAATCACCATCCTGCTCCCTCAAGGAAGGACAAGCTGGTGTAAGCCACATACTTACTCTATTCTCTACTCTGGTTTTCCAATTCCCAAGGAGCAAATCAATCTCAGGGTATCTGGGTTGAAGTAAGAGCCTTATCCCTGTGCACCACAGAGCAAAGGATAAGTCTGTTTATCTTTTAACTTAGAAGACAGTAAGTGACCTCTTACACAAAAATATAAAATGAGGTGACACATAATGACACATTTGGTCTATCTATTTTACCCATTAATTGTGCTCTGACTTGCATGAAGTCTCTTCCTCCTCTTCTCGGAATTAGATTTATGCATGTCTTTTGTGCTATGCTATCCTAGCTCTACCTGCTGTGGGAAGCTATTCTCAGTTCCAGATTTTCCTCTGAAGACTTTTTACTCACATCATTAGTGAGTTATATATTCCTGTTTTCCTAATGTACCCATATATTTGTGTGCACTAACATTCTCAAACCAATGTTCCCTCAGCAATGCTGTTACCTTTTGCATTAGTTATGCAAATTATCATGTTCATTGCATTATCATGTTCTATTGCTGGCTTTCCTTTACTCCAGACTTAAGACAGAAGTTGTATTAACCTCTCCTAGTATGAGTTCAGGGATAGTCTGGCATGCTGTTTAGATATCTGTTGAATATAAAATAAGTATGATGAGAGAATCTCTTTCAAAAGCAAATATACTTAGACTATATAAAAGAGAAAAAAAAACTGGAAAAGAGAAATAATTACTTTTGATGCTAGGTTTATGTCTGAGGAAAAAAAAACTAGAAAAACAGAAATAATTACTTTTGATGCAAGGTTTATGTCTGACACATTAGGTTGTGGATTAGATACATTTGTCTTAGAGAAAATAGGTAAGTAAGGAGAACATATTTTTACAGTTCTGAAAACGTTGTTGTTAGTAAAAAGGAATGCAAAGGTAAATAATACATGGACCAAAATGTTTCTTCTGTGTATCTGAAAGGTCCATACATTGTTTTTTGCTATACATTTTTTTTATATTTCCAATGCGGTTGGTGTAGTTCATTGCTTAGATGTTTATTATAAATGCATTTAAGACACTAGAAAGAATAACACCTAATCTGTGGAATGAATATAAAATTATGTGGGTTGCATAGAAGCTAAAGCATTTTCTTCATATTTGTACAAAAAATAACAGTAGGTGGCAATGTCAGAATAGGAGAACAAATATAACATGTAAATGTAACATAAACTCTAACAGGGAAGATGGCATAAAACCGACAAATAAAAATATTTATATAAAAATATCAAAACTCACTACTTGCTAAAAACAAGAAAACCAGATGAGTGATTATAAAAAAAAAACTAATCACTGCACATTTGGTAAATCACTGAGTGAATACTAAAACAGATGACCAGCACAGCCATTTGAGACTTATTGAGTAGGGTATAAATAGAAACTGTACATTTAAACTGTGGCTGGGATTGGCACTATGGCAAAACAGAAAAAAAACTTGTGTTGCTTGAGTTCCTGCACATACCTCACTCAGAAGAGGAAGCAGGGAGCCATAAACAGATAAAGTCTGGCAGGAAGGTCTGTTTCTTAGATACAGATATCTTTTATCTATCTGGCAACTCTTCTCAAGGTTTTGATGTGCCTGTCTAAACAATGCAGCCAAATAAACAATTGAAAAAAGAATACAAGTTGTAGTTAAAGTGATACAGTAAGTTCATAACCTTAGGCTGAATGAGCTTGTGATACAGCAATTACAGCATTAATTAAAAGTAGAGCTTGAGACACTTTATAAAGGTTTCAGGGTTGTAAACAAATCTGCAACATATATTACTGATGAAGCTGCAGAAGTGATTTATACATTCACATAGAGAAAATTGCACTAAAGAAATCAGTGTAAAAGACATCTGGAGTACTCACTGGTAACATTTATTTGTCTAAGGAGAAAAATAAACAAACCAGCGATTGTTGACAAGTCAAGGAGGTGAACAGTCACTTTGATAATATCCATAGGAATGCAACATGAATCAACCCAAAAGTTTTCCTTTACACTGTGCTTCATTAAAAAGTCACAGTTGCTGAGCCCATAAGTCAGGCATCGACCCAGCCAACCATCCTTGTTATAGGAGACTTCATTGTAGTACATACGTATCTGTCTCTTACCAGACTGAGCAAGGAAAGAGTGACAGTTAGTTGATCGCCTGGTGTCAGGATCGATCAGATCACTTAGGCACTCAAGCCCTTGAGAAACAAGTACCAGTATGACTCTATCATGTTCCTGCTGCTGTCATTGACTTGAGCTGTACCTGTCCAGATTATATGAAGAGACACCTGATGGAGCTCTCAGACTATGTGTCCCAGGCAGGTATGTGCTTAGCATTGAGTAGCATTCTGCCTTCTCCAACAATGATGCTGCAATACGAGCAAAAAATAATAAACTTCAATAATGGGATTAGTTTTTGGTGTCATTCAAAGGGGGTCCAATATTTGTCAGCTTGAGAGGATACCATCAACAGACCGCGCTTCACCAAGGGATTCCCTGCATATGTCCCCTCTAAAGTTTTGATAATTGGCCAAGATATTATAGGTTCATAGGTTCATAGGTTTATAGGTAACAGCAAAACAGCGACAGTTAGTCCACCAAAGCTAGCGTTTACTTTCAATGCCAGTGGCTTTCAAAATAAGTCCCAAAACAAAAAACTTGCTTCAAAACTAATTTAATAAAATAAAAAATAAAAATTGGAATAAAATGCAAGTAAACAAAGTCCCTTGTGTCATACGATAAGCGCTTTCGAGTTCTTCTTCCTCAGATCTTTGTAAAATGTGGAACAATCATTCGCTTAAATAAAAAGTAACTGTGATTGCTGATCCAATGAAGATGAAACAAATATAATGTGAACCAATCATTTCTGGAGTTTTTCCATCCATTCTACTCCATTTGAGCCAGTAACAAACATTTCTTACTGACACACCTCCTTCCATCTGTGCGAAGTCAAGATCTTATTAAATATGTAAATTAGCTGATGGAAATAGCCAATGGCAGCTATCAAAAAATGGCAATTGCCAACTCAGTACGTTCCACACATGTATTCACGCTATTTTGCTTATTTTACTTTCACGTGAATATGATTGATTTACAAAAAACAAGCCAAAGTAACTTACATCGCCGTATCAACTGTAAAAAAGAGGGATGATCATAAACAATGAGGATGAAATAGATATAATGTGAGCGAATCATTTCTGGAGTTTTTCCATCCAATCTACTCCATTGGAGCCAATAGCAATCATTTCTTATTGACACATCTCCTTCCATTTGTACGGAGTCTGGTTCTTAATATGTAAGTAAATTAGCTGATGGAGATAGCCAATGGCAGCTATCAGAAAATGGCAATTGCTAACTCAAAGTGTTCCATTTATGTATTTGCGCTATTTTGCTTATATTGCCATATCATCTGTAAAGAGAGATGATCATAAACAATGTTAGCAGACCACTTCTCTTGATCTACAAAAATTCCAGTCACTTAAGACTTAATATTTCTGCCTAAACGGCATTTGAAAAAAAGTTTTTTAAAAAAGTTTTTTTAAAAGAACTGGTATTGCAACTTCATCCATTCAACTCAGATGTTAATCTTTTCAAGATATCATTTTCATTTTTCATCTGGGATGACTATAATGAGTGGCCGTTCAAAACTCTCAAAAACTGACAATGGCTAGTCATAAAAAAATTAAATCGTAGATATACGATACTTCATAGGATGTAAAAAGACATAAACATTGTAAAGGCGTGGATAAGTATAAGTAAGCTCTCCTACTGTTGGAATTTTGTCATTCCCACTTACTGACTTTCTCAACTTTCATTCCCCACTTTGCCTCCATGGACATATATATGCTACATGGCCCCACTGGTTGCATTCAAAACATTTAACCCTAGATCCTGGATATGTACCTGGACTAGTATCTTCCCCTACTACTGTCAGATTCTGTTGGGGCAGTCTTGGCTTCCCACCATGGGTTCCCTTAGACCCATGGGCAGCACTGGGTGTCCCTTTCCTGTGCAAGGATGCCCTGCTTGCTAGGTATAGGTCTCCCTCCTTAACCAACTCATCTACAGTAGCACATTGTTTATCAGCTAACCAGATTTTCATGTCCTCAGGCAAAGTGCTAAGGGCTTGTTCCCTCACCAAAATGTCTGCCAGCCCTTCAAAAGTGGTGACCTAACATCCACTCACAATCCTATAAAATCCTATAAAATAAGTGCTTAGTTCAGCAACATATTCACACACAATTTCACCTGCCTTGTGTCTATGCTCATGAAACATTTTCCTAGAAGCTTCAGGTGTTAGCTTAAAAAATTCTAGCAAACAATTCTTTACAACATTATAATTTAAAAAGTCATTCTCAGACAGTTTGGACAGAACACTTACAGCTTTACCATGGAGTAAGGGGGTTAGGAACTGTACCCAGAGCCCTTGGTCAACATTATACTGTTTACATACCCTCTCAAACATAGGAATGAAACTATCAAAATTATCACCCTCTGTAAATTGTGGAAGGAATTTAATTACCTTTGTTGCTTCTGTGGTCCGGTTACTCCTTTCCCCATTACCTCCATGACTCTGGCAAAGATTCAGCATCTTCTTTTCATGTTGTCTCTGCCTCTCTTTCTCTTCAGCTTCCATATGTCTCAGTCTCTCTGCTGCTTCCATTTCCAAACTCTTGGCCTCCAACTCAAGTCTCTTCAGCTCCAGATGGATTTTAAGTCCTCTGTGGAAAGGTTGGGCTGTCCATTCTCTGAGAGTTGTACATCTCCATGGCCAGTCTGATCATCCTCCTGGTTGCTATTTTTCTGATACAGCTGTGACTGAAGTGCAATCATGCCTGCTTTAGTCAGGTTTTCATGCACCAGTCCTTTAGACTGGCACATCATAGCCAACTGGCTTCTTGTCAACTTACCATACTCCTCTGGTAACATGCTTGCCTGTTCTCCCTGACTAACTAAGCTATCAAAAAAAAAAAATAAAACAATTGTGATATGAACTCTGCATGTTCACTGTGAGGCTTATTTAGAGTACAAACACCTTCAGTGATCACTGTACACAGTCTACAGGAAATAATATCCAGACCACTACAAGCCAATTAATATGTGATGTGCCTATCTCACCACTTTCAACCAATTAATAGTTGATGTGGATATGCCACCACTGCCACCAATTAATATGTGATGCCCATGCACTGGCCTAGTAATCATGGAGCCTCAATCCTCACCATTAACACCAGTGAAGGATGTGCACATTGGTAGCATGACAAGTACACACACAGTAAATTACAATTTCTCTTAAGAGCACACAGAGATCATAGTCAATCTGGGGCTGTTTTTTCCCACTCTCTCTCTCCAGATCCTGAATAAGACTTCCCACTGGCACAGCTATAGGAGTAATATCTCAGCCAAGTGGTCAAGCCAAAACCTCCAACACCCTCTCTGTCCAACCAGTGTTTCATGTCCCTGCCAAAGTAGCTGACACACACAAACACACACACACACACACACACACACACACACACACACACACACACACACACACACACACACACACACACACACACACACACACACACACACACACACACACACACACACACACACACACACACACACACTTTGAGATTTGATTTATATACAAACACACAGACACTCCTGGGGAAGGCTGGCATAGGTTCTCTAGCTATGCCCCCTTCTGCCCAGACTATATGGTAGTACCACCTGCCACCAACCACCCTTATCAGCTACTATAAAGGTCTTTACCAAAGGGTGTCCACTTCTACTATGTAATTTTACTGCTATCCAAATAGTAAGTGTGACCAAGGCTAAGGCTATTTAGGAGTGCCCTGTACAGTGTCAGCAAATGCATTTGCAAGTACACTAAGAGTTTAACTATCTCTATACAAAAACTAGCCACAATTAAAATGTTTAAATATATTTAATAATAAATAACAAAAGCAGAAGACAATACTCCTTAACTCAACACAGTGATAATAGAGTTCAGATTCACAGGAAATACTTTAAAACAACATTGCAGGACAGTCTCACATAAATACAGAAAACATCTACACTAATCTTGTTATATTCCTATCTATCTCTAAGAGAAATTTTGTTCTAAAAAACTTACTTACAGAGCAAGACAATGTGCTGGTGATGTTGTCAGATCCAGAACAAAATACAAAATGCACTGACTTTCTCTCTGAGATAATTTAATAATACACATTACTGCTGAATCATCTCAGATTACATCATTCTTGTCACCTCTGCCTAAGTTTCCAGGCTAGAACGAACTTAAAATTTAACATGTCGCTGTTAAAAATACTTATCTCTCAGAAGCTGACAATTCTCTCTTAGAAGCTTGCCAGAAACTGGAAGTCGTAAAACAATTACCTTGGAAACCTGTAATTACCTCTGTTTCCAGACAATAGAAAGAAGCCCCTAGTCTAGACATCCTGTCTCTTAGCTGAGATAACTAACTTTATAACACATCATAAAACTCTTTGCTTATCAACTTATTTTCTTAGCGTTTTGCAAGTTAACTCTGTATATTCCAACTTCTGCTAGGAAAACATACATTTGCATTAGCATATAGTTTATACACATTTCTGCTCTTTTCTAGCAGGGTGCACTGTGGTTACAATCTTGAAGCTCAGTACGTAACATATAGTTTAATCATAACATATCATTCTCTTACATTTGTAAAACAAGCCTGTGGAGCATATTAATATTAACAAATGACATAGGATTATTTACAAAAATTCTATCTAGCTGGGCTTGCAACCTTCTCATATGGGTCCTGACAATATCTCTGGATGCATGTTAAATAGCATGAAGCACAATTTAGTCACATCCCTAACAACACTGTTTAATTTTAGCCTTCACACAGGTTTTGTCTCAAGCAATTGAAGAACAGCTACAACCATTCCCCTCCACAAAGGAGGACCTTCCACATACACAGGCAATTACAGACCTATAAGTCTAACCAGCCTCATATGCAAAGCCATGGAAAGACCTATCATAGAATTAATCAATACGACATAGGAAACCTCCAAGCACTAGATGTGTCTCAGTTTGGATTTGTCAAGGGCATGCCATGGTTAGTCAACTTAATGGATTTTTTGAAAGGTCACTAAACAATGGATGAAAGCAAAATGGTACACATCACATACCTCAGTCTGGCCAAAGTGTTTGACACAATTCCCCACTCAAGCATAGCAGAAAAGCTAAATAAACTGTGAATAAACCTCTATGTCACCTACTGGGTTGACAACTGGCTCACAGATAGACTGCAGATGATCAAAATAGGTGAAGTTACCTCCACAAAGACACCAGTCCCCAGTGGAGCTCCCTTTGATTCTGTGCTAGGACCTCTCCTGTTTGTCATCTACTTTTCCAAAGTAAAAATCAATACCGAAGGCCTCTGGCTGACTAAGTTTACAGATGTCTGCAAGCAAGGAACAGTCACCTAATCCTCAAGTGACTTAGCCATCCTGCAAGAAGGTTTGTCTCAAATAAATAACTGGTGTTAAAATCATGGTCTGAAATAAATGCCAGAAACATGAATTATTGTATCCTTTGGGAGGTCATCTACCCCAGGGGACTACCACATTGACAATATGCCCTAAAAGTTTACCCAGTTTTTCTGGATTTGGAAACTTATGTGGACAGCGATCTAGTTTTTGACCAATATGTGCCTATTGCAGTAAAAGTCCTTCTATATCATACAGCTTTTAAACAAAATGAGTGTGTCTAGATCCAAGGATGTCATTGCCCCCCTTTACTCAGCCCTAATTAGGCCAATCATTGAATATGATGCTGCCTTTGATATGTCTCTGTCCAGATACATGCAACAATTGGAATGCCCATATAAATACCTTACTAAAAGGATACAAGGCCTAAACAACATGCACTACGTGGACTGACTCAAAGCCTAGTCATTATACTCAGCATCTGACAGACTGCTAAGAGATGTGAACATAAGCAAGTCAACTGACTTCAGAAATATTCAGTGTAGGGATCTAAACTTCTTCTGTGACATCAGCAGAATGGTTTAGAGGGACAGGTATATTTCACAGAAAATCCCACTGCTATGGAACAGACTTTCCATCCACATAAAACATAGTTCATCCCTGTCTATTTTCAAGTCCGACTTGGATCTATGGATGGGAACAGAAAGTTTAGCCCAGGACTTCCACCTGGACTATTAATGGATAGATGCAGGTACTAAATGCTTTACCCATGAATGAGTCTCCTCAAATTATCTATTGTATGTTCCTAGTTATTCTCATTAGGGGTAACATATAATTATCAGCCATGAGATGGGTAAGGCCAGTCTATAACCAAATGGGATAGGTCATTTGATGCACAAAAATGGAAATTGGATAGGCTGAAACTGGCCCACAAGAGCAGCTAGCTTAGTACTTAACTATGAGCCTAATAATTTTCACCCAAAGTTCTGTCTGCGATATTACCATAACTTAAAAAAATAAGGTTGGTAGGCATATTTTGTACTAACCTTTTAAACATGGGAAATCATATTACTACCTTATTCACTGTATTGTCTAGCACAAGTATAATATTAGGACCTCTTCATTCCTATACAGGGATAAAGCACATATATGACCCAGGATTCTTCAGTTTGACTCATGGTTTGAGTGCCTGTCAAAGTTCTCATGGAGGGAGGACAAGGCTTGTATCTTTCAGAGGGATGATAACATGCTTGGGGCACCATACAGAAAAAGGCTTGGCCTGGAAAGAAATGGCTGAGATTTCAATCAGTGGTGATAACTGTGTCCTGCCCTGCCCTTTATACTTCATTACTTGGGTTGTCTATGGCTGATGCACAGCGTGGCCAGGCTATGCATGTGTAAGTGCAGTATGCTGCTTCTGCAGGCATCATTTTTACTGTATTGTATCTGTTTAACTCTTATATAGATAAGTTGTAAATCTATGTGATATCAGCTGCCTATTTTACTGGTACCCCAGCATACTGTGCCAGTCTTTACCTGGCATGATCACTCCCTGCTGCTGATTCCTCTTCTGACTCCTCTTCTGTCTCAGCTTTCACTGTCTATCATACTAGGAGCTGCTAGACCTTCAAAAGACCACCCTGCTGTAACAGCTTCCTCAGTATAATATAGTGTAACATTGTTCCCACAGTTATATTGCAGGGTGATACCACAGCACCCCATTGTATGAACCAAGACAGTGACAGGATGCCTTCAGCAGCCCGATCACATATTCTATAATGTTTCTGGTTTTGTGTTAGTGCATGGTTGAACCCATGGTCTGTGTGTGGATTTATAATGGCACAGGTCACATTTGTACCTTCTGTGGGAGTCATGAAAAGTGTCTGGGTGGTCTACACACACATAGTAGATGATCCCCTGTCCATTAAAGAGTACTATGCAGTTAATGGAGTAATACCTTATGTAGTTCACATACCTCTTTCCCAGTTCACCAGGTGGGGCCTTTATTTCAATGTGAATACCATCTATGACCTCCAGTACCTCAGAAAAATAGGTTAAATTAAGAACTCCAACATGGTGTTCCCTCTCTTCTCTGTATTATGTGAGAACCACATATAGTTCCCCACATGATGAAGCATAGCATTGAGAAAGTGATGGCTAATTCTCAAGACAGATGCCTGAGATGCTCCCACTGTGTCCCTAGTAGGCTGCTGAAATATTTCTGCAGCTTATATTTGTAAAGCCAAATACACCTTGATATCCATAGGCATATGTACTTCATGACCTCCATGAGGCTGCAGATGGGACTGTCACATTGTCATAAATGGTTGCATTGTGTTCCTGTGAGTATTTACTAGCCCATTATGCCAGTGTCATGTGGGCATGAAAGGTTAAGCACGGTGAGATGATCTGGCACTTCCAAGGGAAATATTGTGTACCAACAGACATAGCAGCTGCAAAGAGAACCTCCTGTAGATACACATTTCCTATATCTGTGGCAAGCCATGACATAATTCCACAATCTACTCCATCTGAACAAGGTAAATGGAAACATGAAATATAAAGTGGACGCAGCAGCATTGTACTACATTAAGACATCTTTCAGTCACTCCGCCAAATTGTTTTGCCTCATTATAATACATGGGATCTCATGTTGCAGTTATTATAGCTGACCATGTTATTTGGTTTAGCCACATCATGTAGCTGTGTTTTCTGAATTGCACATATCCTGTGCATGGCTACTCATTACACAGATTTTTGCAGCATGCTTTGGCAATGCTTTCTCAATCCAGCCCGAAGAGTTTCTTCAATAACAAAACAGCTTTGCTTATTTTATGTAAGAAGACTTATGGTGATCTGAAAATAGATGTTTACCAAATCAGCCACAATACATGTGGAATATGCCAATATTTATGATTTGCTTGGAGGGTCGACTCCAGTTTGGCTGTCAGTAGGGAGGGGGGAAGATGAAAAAGCATTGTTCTATTTCTCTGTGTAATACAAGCCATGAGAATTGCCTTGTGCTGGATGTAGGCTTGTAAATTATGGCCAAAAGAGTTATGTTCTGCCTAGGGATTCAATTAATCAAACATTTGCTGGGGGAATAGAGGTAAAGATGACTGAAGGTAACAGTAAGGCTACAGACATTACTTTTATTTCTTGGAATGTAGGAGCGTGCTTGCACCCAATTTAAAATAAGTACAGTTTCAGATGTTAAAATGTTCAAACATTCAAGTGGCCCTAATTCAAGAAACTAAGCTAAAGATTAGGGAAGCACATAAGATATACTAGCAGGAATATCCAGTTATAGCAGTGAATCACAAAGTGGTGAGGGGGGGGGGATAGAAGGGAAGTAGTTCTGTTTCATTGGATCTCATCGGATCCTAAAGGTTAAACTGGAATCTTATAGAAGAAGTTTAATAATGTGATAGATTATATGGAAGAGTATAGTGCAAAATATTAATTGGGGAGGGAGGGGCTGGCATAATGGTTAAGGAGTTGACCTTACAAACACAAAGTACAGTGTTTGATTTTGACCCCATGGGGTCATTAGCCTAGTAATTACCTATGAAACTGTGAACCCAAAGCAGTAATAGGCAATATGTACGCACCTAATGCCAATGAGCTAATATTTTGAGGTATTAAAATCTGGAAAGAGATAATAGAAGAGAGGGATGTATAGGTGATAGGAGGAGACTTCATTGTTGCATTGAATCCAGAAATTGACATCTTATGTGGAAAAAAAAAAGGAATGTAATATTAGGGCCTAGGAGTGATTGGAGAGGAAAAATGAAAGAACGGTATTTCATAGATATATGGAAAGAGAAACAAAGCAAAAAGATAATGGCCGGGATTCACTAATCCTCCATGTAAGACTAACTAAGTCTTACTCAGAGACTGCAGTCTAAGAGTATGACGTCAGAACATTATGCATATGCATGAGGGCACGCTGACTCAACTCTAAGGCTAACACGGAGCGTGCACGAATGCAGGGGGTGTGTCAGACTGCTGAGAAGTCCAAATATCCACGCCCCTTAAAGTGCCTAAACAGCAAATGCCACCAGACATGAACGAGTCCGCTCAAATGTGTAAATCTTCAACACTACACTCCCCCACATTCCAAACCCATGTACAAATATAATAAAATGTAAAACAATTTTTTCCTCATTCCCAATATAGCTGCCTGTATTTGCGTGTGTGTGCGTGGGTTGCCCATTGCTTAGCTACATTTAGCAGTTCAGACATTGAAGAGGATAATAAACTACTTATATGCCAATTAAGAAAATAGCAATAGCATAGTGGTAGAGCCTTTGCACAAAGAAGAGGCATTCCAGGTTCGAGTCCCACCACTCCCCTTCCCATTTTCTGTAGTAAATCTGTGCATAAAATTAATTCCTGACATTTACTTTTTAAATATTAGTACAATGCATTGAAATGGCCTATGTAGTAGAGAACGATATTTATATATATATAAGAAGGTGAAATGGACATGCATACTGATAAAGTCATAAGTAATGTATCTTAAGCAGTGTGAAGCACTGCTAAGCAAAGTTTACCAGTATTGAGCATATTTAAGTATAATTGCTTATAGCTTAGCAGTGCTTTAACTAGCACAATAGCTTTGTGCGGAGCTGCGCATCGCACCAACTAGTGCAATCAAAACATGTTTGTGGAAAGCTGCGCATCGCACTAACTAGCGCAACGTCGGGCAATGTCGGTAAATGTAGAGAAATGTTGGGCAAAGTTGAGCAAAGTCGGCTAAACACAGCCACACCCCCTACTGGTCAGGCCAGTAGTAAAATAAAAAGCAATGACAGGCCTCGAACCCGGGATAGTGTGCACCATAATCACAGTATTGATCCACTAAGCCATGACAGCATTTGGTGTTCATGGACTGTCAACACACATATACATATTAATCAAAGTTTACCCAGTGCTAAGCAGGTGTGCACTCAGCCGAGAATTTTCAAATCCGGCCAATCACAAATAAGTGCGGGAAATGAGGCATATTTAAGCTCCATAGGTGGGAATAGTCATCATAACTGTTTGTAGCTCCCATCTGCAGGCAGCAATGGCTTGTGTTGGAGAGGGCTCTCGCTTCAGTGCACAACGGTGGGGCATTGAGGAGTCAAAAGTGATGGTTTGGCTCCTTGTCCACCATCATGATGCTAGACTCCTGCAGGGCCAGTTCCAGGGCATGGAATACAAAGCAGAAACCTGGAACCATCTCGCACATGAACTCACCAGTGCCACAGGCGTCCCTCGGACTGGTGAGCAAGTCAGACACCACCATGCAGACCTGAAGAGATGCACGCAGGGCCAACTGAACCAATGGATACAGGAGGCCCATGGGATGCAAAATGCCCCACTACTGTGTAGGTAGCCATGGAATGAAGTATGTAAAAATTGCTAGTGTAGTCGATAGTATGAATGTGTATATGTCTCAATATCACTTAATTTACTTCACAGCTGCAGGTGTCCATGCTGCGAATCAGCAAGCCTATGCAGATAGGCTGCTAATGTACTGTTATATAAAATAAGTGAGAGAGACTGCCAAAAAGTGTTGTAGCCCAATAATAAAGGTATAATAAGGCTTGAATAACCTCTCTGCATGTACTGTTATGTAAAATAAGTGAGAGATCCTGAAAAAGAGTGTTGTAACCCATTAATAAAGGTATAATAAGTCCTGAATTATTTCTCTGCATATATTGTTATATAAAATAAGTGAGAGAGCCTGAAAAAGAGTATCATAAACCATAAATGAAGGTATAATACATCTTGAATAAGATGTCTGCATGCACTGTAATATCAAGTAAATGAGAGAGCCACTAGAAAAGTGTGTAATGTAATTAATAAAGGTATAACTCCTGTAGTGTGTCCATGTCACTTTCTTCAAAATGTTGATCTACTCTTTCAGTATAGAAATAGTAGTGTTGTATTAAGCGCTGTCAACCCACACTTGGGTAGTCCCATAGAAAGTGGATGAAGGGAGTGCCAGTATCTCTTAAGCATATATACAGTCCTCAACTGCTGTTTCAAGGCTGGCATGTATAAGTAAATCTGGCACATGAGTAGCTTGTTATTGTGTTCACCAGAAATGTCAGTGTGCTGCTAGAAATGTAGGGGGCTGTTAAAATATAACTCATAATGTCACCTGAACTCATCCAGATATGTAGACTTATAAATATAAATAACATATATAAATACGTAGCCATAACATCTGCATTCTGGACAGTTTGTATGTCAGAAATAGGTCAGGTATATAAGGAACTAGCAAAACACATTTCACAACGTAATGGACATTGCCTAGTGTAATAATACATGTAGGGGATATATACCTGCAGTCAATATGAATGTAGTGTAAACTATAAGTACATATAAGTTGTTAATGGAGATTTCTTTTTACACCCTACTGTATGTGCATAAACAATGCAATTCCACACCTCAATGGGTATATGTAATCTCAAAACATTTGTTGGGACATACCTGCATTTACTTTGATGCATGTGCCCTGTTCAAACACCACAATTTTGGTGGCCTGTTGCCAGCAATCAATCCTGCATGCTGTTGGAATGTCCACTGTTGTTCTATATATGCATGTGTTATGCTTGCTGTTCAACTGTTGAAACTCTGGTGTGTTGGGTTAATGGGAATATTACCACATGCTGTTACAACTAATTTGGAATGCTGTTGGCTGTTACCAACCCCTATTGTCATTAAATTCTCCTAAACACAGAACGTATGGGAAGGCCAGTCCCAGCGGACCCACCTGTCCCACCTCAGCTGGTGATGGCACCTGGCACCAGCAGGTCCAGTGTCCAGCCCTGGACCTCCTCCTCCATTAGCCCTGTGCCACCTTCAGGCGGAAGCGCTGCAGGGGATGGGGCTCATCCCCCCCCTGCAAGCGTGGCCAGAGGAGGGCCACCTATCACCCTCCAAACGGTCCGGGCTGTGGTGCGTAGGGAGATCGAGCGTTCAGCCACTGATCCTCTATGCCAGCTTGAGGCAAGAGTGGCGTGACTCACGGGTGATGTTGCCACTCCTATGCAGCCCCCAGCACAGCCACACTCTGGGCTGTGAAGGTGCAGTGGTGACTGCCCATGGGTGGGGATCTCAGTTCCACTGTTGCCATCTGTGGGCTCATGGGCTTGCGATTTCCAAACATCCTTCCCTGTCAATGGTATTCACCAAACCCATGTGTCACATTCTGCCCCTGTATGCATCTTGTTTGTCTTGTCTATTTACCTCCCCAACCTACCTCCCAAAATA